>NW_028188371.1:20200-90200 GCF_964204655.1 Triturus cristatus
TCACTCCATCCTTCACACTAACTCTACCACACTCTAAATGTATAGAAGGAGGCTCTCTGGATGTACTGGCGGTGTTAAGCATGAGTGCATCTAACACCATCCTTCGCTCTGTAAGCACTGGCGGGGTGAGTATATCTCGCTCCATCCTTCACACTAACTCTAACACACTCTAAATGTATAGAAGGCGGCCCTCTGGATGTACTGGCGGTGTTAAGCATGAGTGCATCTAACACCAGCCTTCGCTCTGTAAGCACTGGCAGTGTGAGGGGTGAGTATATCTCACTCCATCCTTCACACTAACTCTAACACACTCTAAATGTATAGAAGGCGGCTCTCTGGATGCACTGGCGTGTTAAGCATGAGTGCATCTAACACCATCCTTCGCTCTGTAAGCACTGGCAGTGTGAGGAGTGAGTATATCTCACTCCATCCTTTACACTAACTCTACCACACTCTAAATGTATAGAAGGCGGCTCTCTGGATGTACTGGCGTGTTAAGCATGAGTGCATCTAACACCATCCTTCGCTCTGTAAGCACTGGCGGTTGAAGGGGTGAGTATATCTCACTCCATCCTTCACACTAACTCTACCACACTCTAAATGTAAAAAAATGCGGCTCTCTGGGTGCACTGGCGTGTTAAGCATGAGTGCATTTAACACCATCCTTCGCTCTGTAAGCACTGGCGGTTTAAGGGGTGAGTATATCTCACTCCATCCTTCACACTAACTCTGCCACACTGTAAATGTATAGAAGGCGGCTCTCAGGGTGCACTGGCTTGTTAAGCATGAGTGCATCTAACACCATCCTTCGCTCTGTAAGCACTGGCAGTGTGAGGGGTGAGTATATCTCACTCCATCCTTCACACTAACTCTACCACACTCTAAATGTATAGAAGGCGGCTCTCTGGATGCACTGGCGGTGTTAAGCATGAGTGCATCTAACACCATCCTTCGCTCTGTAAGCACTGTCAGTGTGAGGGGTGAGTATATCTCACTCCATCCTTCACACTAACTCTACCACACTCTAAATGTAAAAAAAGGCGGCTTTCTGGGTGCACTGGCGTGTTAAGCATGAGGGCATTTAACACCATCCTTCGCTCTGTAAGCACTGGCCGTTTAAGGGGTGAGTATATCTCACTCCATCCTGCACACTAACTCTACCACACGGTAAATGTATAGAAGGCGCCTCTCAGGGTGCACTGGCGTGTTAAGCATGAGTGCATCTAACACCATCCTTCGCTCTGTAAGCACTGGCAGTGTGAGGGGTGGGTATATCTCACTCCATCCTTCACACTAACTCTACCACACTCCAAATGTATAGAAGGCGGCTCTCTGGATGCACTGGCGGTGTTAAGCATGAGTGCATCTAACACCATCCTTTGCTCTGAAAGCACTGGCAGTGTGAGGGGTGAGTATATCTCACTCCATCCTTCACACTAACTCTACCACACTCTAAATGTATAGAAAACGGCTCTCTGGATGCACTGGCGGTGTTAAGCATGAGTGCATCTAACACCATCATTCGCTCTGTAAGCACTGGCGGGGTGAGTATATCTCGCTCCATCCTTCACATTAACTCTACCACACTCTAAATGTATAGAAGGCGGCCCTCTGGATGTACTGGCGGTGTTAAGCATGAGTGCATCTAACACCATCCTTTGCTCTGTAAGCACTGGCGGTTTAAGGGGTGAGTATATCTCACTCTATCCTTCACACTAACTCTACCACACTCTAAATGTATAGAAGGCGGCTCTCTGGATGTACTGGCGGTGTTAAGCATGAGTGCGTCTAAAACCATCCTTCGCTCTGTAAGCACTGGCGGTTTAAGGGGTGAGTATATCTCACTCGATCCTTCACACTAACTCTACCACACTCTAAATGTATAGAAGGCGGCTCTCTGGATTTACTGGCGAGTTAAGCATGAGTGCATCTAACACCATCCTTCGCTCTGTAAGCACTGGCGGTTTAAGGGGTGAGAATATCTCACTCCATCCTTCACACTAACTCTACCACACTCTAAATGTAAAAAAAGGCGGCTCTCTGGGTGCACTGGCGTGTTAAGCATGAGTGCATCTAACACCATCCTTCGCTCTGTAAGCACTGGCGGTTTAAGGGGTGAGTATATCTCGCTCCATCCTTGACACTAACTCTACCACACTGTAAATGTATAGAAGGCGGCTCTCTGGATGCACTGGCGGTGTTAAGCATGAGTGCATCTAACACCATCCTTCGCTCTGTAAGCACTGGCAGTGTGAGGGGTGAGTATATCTCACTCCATCCTTCACACTAACTCTACCACACTCTAAATGTATAGAAGGCGGCTCTCTGGATGTACTGGCAGTGTTAAGCATGAGTGCATCTAACACCATCCTTCGCTCTGTAAGCACTGGCAGTGTGAGGGGTGAGTATATCTCACTCCATCCTTCACACTAACTCTACCACACTCTAAATGTATAGAAGGCGGCTCTCTGGATGTACTGGCGGTGTTAATCATGAGTGCATCTAACACCATCCTTCGCTCTGTAAGCACTGGCGGGGTGAGTATATCTCGCTCCATCCTTCACACTAACTCTAACACACTCTAAATGTATAGAAGGCGGCCCTCTGGATGTACTGGCGGTGTTAAGCATGAGTGCATCTAACACCATCCTTCGCTCTGTAAGCACTGGCGGTTTAAGGGGTGAGTATATCTCACTCTATCCTTCACACTAACTCTACCACTCTCTAAATGTATAGAAGGCGGCTCTCTGGATGTACTGGCGAGTTAAGCATGAGTGCATCTAACACCATCCTTCGCTCTGTAAGCACTGGCAGGGTGAGGGGTGAGTATTTCTCACTCCATCCTTCACACTAACTCTACCACACTCTAAATGTATAGAAGGCGGCTCTCTGGATGTACTGGCGGTGTTAAGCATGAGTGCATCTAACACCATCCTTCGCTCTGTAAGCACTGGCAGTGTGAGGAGTGAGTATATCTCACTCCATCCTTTACACTAACTCTACCACACTCTAAATGTATAGAAGGCGGCTCTCTGGATGTACTGGTGTGTTAAGCATGAGTGCATCTAACACCATCCTTCGCTCTGTAAGCACTGGCGGTTGAAGGGGTGAGTATATCTCACTCCATCCTTCACACTAACTCTACCACACTCTAAATGTAAAAAAAATGCAGCTCTCTGGGTGCACTGGCGTGTTAAGCATGAGTGCATTTAACACCATCCTTCGCTCTGTAAGCACTGGCGGTTAAAGGGGTTAGTATATCTCACTCCATCCTTCACACTAACTCTACCACACTGTAAATGTATAGAAGGCGGCTCTCAGGGTGCACTGGCGTGTTAAGCATGAGTGCATCTAACACCATCCTTCGCTCTGTAAGCACTGGCAGTGTAAGGGGTCAGTATATCTCGCTCCATCCTTGACACTAACTCTACCACACTGTAAATGTATAGAAGGCGGCTCTCTGGATGCACTGGCGGTGTTAAGCATGAGTGCATCTAACACCATCCTTCGCTCTGTAAGCACTGGCAGTGTGAGGGGTGAGTATATCTCACTCCATCCTTCACACTAACTCTACCACACTCTAAATGTATAGAAGGCGGCTCTCTGGATGTACTGGCGGTGTTAAGCATGAGTGCATCTAACACCATCCTTCGCTCTGTAAGCACTGGCGGGGTGAGTATATCTCGCTCCATCCTTCACACTAACTCTAACACACTCTAAATGTATAGAAGGCGGCCCTCTGGATGTACTGGCGGTGTTAAGCATGAGTGCATCTAACACCATCCTTCGCTCTGTAAGCACTGGCAGTGTGAGGGGTGAGTATATCTCACTCCATCCTTCACACTAACTCTAACACACTCTAAATGTATAGAAGGCGGCTCTCTGGATGCACTGGCGTGTTAAGCATGAGTGCATCTAACACCATCCTTCGCTCTGTAAGCACTGGCAGTGTGAGGAGTGAGTATATCTCACTCCATCCTTTACACTAACTCTACCACACTCTAAATGTATAGAAGGCGGCTCTCTGGATGTACTGGCGTGTTAAGCATGAGTGCATCTAACACCATCCTTCGCTCTGTAAGCACTGGCGGTTGAAGGGGTGAGTATATCTCACTCCATCCTTCACACTAACTCTACCACACTCTAAATGTAAAAAAATGCGGCTCTCTGGGTGCACTGGCGTGTTAAGCATGAGTGCATTTAACACCATCCTTCGCTCTGTAAGCACTGGCGGTTTAAGGGGTGAGTATATCTCACTCCATCCTTCACACTAACTCTGCCACACTGTAAATGTATAGAAGGCGGCTCTCAGGGTGCACTGGCTTGTTAAGCATGAGTGCATCTAACACCATCCTTCGCTCTGTAAGCACTGGCAGTGTGAGGAGTGAGTATATCTCACTCCATCCTTTACACTAACTCTACCACACTCTAAATGTATAGAAGGCGGCTCTCTGGATGCACTGGCGGTGTTAAGCATGAGTGCATCTAACACCATCCTTCGCTCTGTAAGCACTGTCAGTGTGAGGGGTGAGTATATCTCACTCCATCCTTCACACTAACTCTACCACACTCTAAATGTAAAAAAAGGCGGCTTTCTGGGTGCACTGGCGTGTTAAGCATGAGGGCATTTAACACCATCCTTCGCTCTGTAAGCACTGGCCGTTTAAGGGGTGAGTATATCTCACTCCATCCTGCACACTAACTCTACCACACGGTAAATGTATAGAAGGCGCCTCTCAGGGTGCACTGGCGTGTTAAGCATGAGTGCATCTAACACCATCCTTCGCTCTGTAAGCACTGGCAGTGTGAGGGGTGAGTATATCTCACTCCATCCTTCACACTAACTCTACCACACTCCAAATGTATAGAAGGCGGCTCTCTGGATGCACTGGCGGTGTTAAGCATGAGTGCATCTAACACCATCCTTTGCTCTGAAAGCACTGGCAGTGTGAGGGGTGAGTATATCTCACTCCATCCTTCACACTAACTCTACCACACTCTAAATGTATAGAAAACGGCTCTCTGGATGCACTGGCGGTGTTAAGCATGAGTGCATCTAACACCATCATTCGCTCTGTAAGCACTGGCGGGGTGAGTATATCTCGCTCCATCCTTCACATTAACTCTACCACACTCTAAATGTATAGAAGGCGGCCCTCTGGATGTACTGGCGGTGTTAAGCATGAGTGCATCTAACACCATCCTTTGCTCTGTAAGCACTGGCGGTTTAAGGGGTGAGTATATCTCACTCTATCCTTCACACTAACTCTACCACACTCTAAATGTATAGAAGGCGGCTCTCTGGATGTACTGGCGGTGTTAAGCATGAGTGCGTCTAAAACCATCCTTCGCTCTGTAAGCACTGGCGGTTTAAGGGGTGAGTATATCTCACTCGATCCTTCACACTAACTCTACCACACTCTAAATGTATAGAAGGCGGCTCTCTGGATTTACTGGCGAGTTAAGCATGAGTGCATCTAACACCATCCTTCGCTCTGTAAGCACTGGCGGTTTAAGGGGTGAGAATATCTCACTCCATCCTTCACACTAACTCTACCACACTCTAAATGTAAAAAAAGGCGGCTCTCTGGGTGCACTGGCGTGTTAAGCATGAGTGCATCTAACACCATCCTTCGCTCTGTAAGCACTGGCGGTTTAAGGGGTGAGTATATCTCGCTCCATCCTTCACACTAACTCTACCACACTGTAAATGTATAGAAGGCGGCTCTCAGGGTGCAGTGGCGTGTTAAGCATGAGTGCATCTAACACCATCCTTCGCTCTGTAAGCACTGGCAGTGTAAGGGGTCAGTATATCTCGCTCCATCCTTGACACTAACTCTACCACACTGTAAATGTATAGAAGGCGGCTCTCTGGATGCACTGGCGGTGTTAAGCATGAGTGCATCTAACACCATCCTTCGCTCTGTAAGCACTGGCAGTGTGAGGGGTGAGTATATCTCACTCCATCCTTCACACTAACTCTACCACACTCTAAATGTATAGAAGGCGGCTCTCTGGATGTACTGGCAGTGTTAAGCATGAGTGCATCTAACACCATCCTTCGCTCTGTAAGCACTGGCAGTGTGAGGGGTGAGTATATCTCACTCCATCCTTCACACTAACTCTACCACACTCTAAATGTATAGAAGGCGGCTCTCTGGATGTACTGGCGGTGTTAAGCATGAGTGCATCTAACACCATCCTTCGCTCTGTAAGCACTGGCGGGGTGAGTATATCTCGCTCCATCCTTCACACTAACTCTAACACACTCTAAATGTATAGAAGGCGGCCCTCTGGATGTACTGGCGGTGTTAAGCATGAGTGCATCTAACACCATCCTTCGCTCTGTAAGCACTGGCGGTTTAAGGGGTGAGTATATCTCACTCTATCCTTCACACTAACTCTACCACTCTCTAAATGTATAGAAGGCGGCTCTCTGGATGTACTGGCGAGTTAAGCATGAGTGCATCTAACACCATCCTTCGCTCTGTAAGCACTGGCGGTTTAAGGGGTGAGTATATCTCACTCCATCCTTCACACTAATTCTACCACACTCTAAATGTATAGAAGGCAGCTCTCTGGATGCACTGGCTGTGTTAAGCATGAGTGCATCTAACACCATCCTTCGCTCTGTAAGCACTGGCAGTGTGAGGGGTGAGTATATCTCACTCCATCCTTCACACTAACTCTACCACACTCTAAATGTATAGAAGGCGGCTCTCTGGATGTACTGGCAGTGTTAAGCATGAGTGCATCTAACACCATCCTTCGCTCTGTAAGCACTGGCAGTGTGAGGGGTGAGTATATCTCACTCCATCCTTCACACTAACTCTACCACACTCTAAATGTATAGAAGGCGGCTCTCTGGATGTACTGGCGGTGTTAAGCATGAGTGCATCTAACACCATCCTTCGCTCTGTAAGCACTGGCGGGGTGAGTATATCTCGCTCCATCCTTCACACTAACTCTAACACACTCTAAATGTATAGAAGGCGGCCCTCTGGATGTACTGGCGGTGTTAAGCATGAGTGCATCTAACACCATCCTTCGCTCTGTAAGCACTGGCGGTTTAAGGGGTGAGTATATCTCACTCTATCCTTCACACTAACTCTACCACTCTCTAAATGTATAGAAGGCGGCTCTCTGGATGTACTGGCGAGTTAAGCATGAGTGCATCTAACACCATCCTTCGCTCTGTAAGCACTGGCGGTTTAAGGGGTGAGTATATCTCACTCCATCCTTCACACTAATTCTACCACACTCTAAATGTATAGAAGGCGGCTCTCTGGATGTACTGGCAGTGTTAAGCATGAGTGCATCTAACACCATCCTTCGCTCTGTAAGCACTGGCAGTGTGAGGGGTGAGTATATCTCACTCCATCCTTCACACTAACTCTACCACACTCTAAATGTATAGAAGGCGGCTCTCTGGATGTACTGGCGGTGTTAAGCATGAGTGCATCTAACACCATCCTTCGCTCTGTAAGCACTGGCGGGGTGAGTATATCTCGCTCCATCCTTCACACTAACTCTAACACACTCTAAATGTATAGAAGGCGGCCCTCTGGATGTACTGGCGGTGTTAAGCATGAGTGCATCTAACACCATCCTTCGCTCTGTAAGCACTGGCGGTTTAAGGGGTGAGTATATCTCACTCTATCCTTCACACTAACTCTACCACTCTCTAAATGTATAGAAGCAGCTCTCTGGATGTACTGGCGAGTTAAGCATGAGTGCATCTAACACCATCCTTCGCTCTGTAAGCACTGGCGGTTTAAGGGGTGAGTATATCTCACTCCATCCTTCACACTAATTCTACCACACTCTAAATGTATAGAAGGCAGCTCTCTGGATGCACTGGCTGTGTTAAGCATGAGTGCATCTAACACCATCCTTCGCTCTGTAAGCACTGGCAGTGTGAGGGGTGAGTATATCTCACTCCATCCTTCACACTAACTCTACCACACTCTAAATGTATAGAAGGCGGCTCTCTGGATGTACTGGCAGTGTTAAGCATGAGTGCATCTAACACCATCCTTCGCTCTGTAAGCACTGGCAGTGTGAGGGGTGAGTATATCTCACTCCATCCTTCACACTAACTCTACCACACTCTAAATGTATAGAAGGCGGCTCTCTGGATGTACTGGCGGTGTTAAGCATGAGTGCATCTAACACCATCCTTCGCTCTGTAAGCACTGGCGGGGTGAGTATATCTCGCTCCATCCTTCACACTAACTCTAACACACTCTAAATGTATAGAAGGCGGCCCTCTGGATGTACTGGCGGTGTTAAGCATGAGTGCATCTAACACCATCCTTCGCTCTGTAAGCACTGGCGGTTTAAGGGGTGAGTATATCTCACTCTATCCTTCACACTAACTCTACCACTCTCTAAATGTATAGCAGGCGGCTCTCTGGATGTACTGGCGAGTTAAGCATGAGTGCATCTAACACCATCCTTCGCTCTGTAAGCACTGGCGGTTTAAGGGGTGAGTATATCTCACTCCATCCTTCACACTAATTCTACCACACTCTAAATGTATAGAAGGCGGCTCTCTGGATGTACTGGCGGTATTAAGCATGAGTGCATCTAACACCATCCTTCGCTCTGTAAGCACTGGCAGGGTGAGGGGTGAGTATTTCTCACTCCATCCTTCACACTAACTCTACCACACTCTAAATGTATAGAAGGCGGCTCTCTGGATGTACTGGCGGTGTTAAGCATGAGTGCATCTAACACCATCCTTCGCTCTGTAAGCACTGGCAGTGTGAGGAGTGAGTATATCTCACTCCATCCTTTACACTAACTCTACCACACTCTAAATGTATAGAAGGCGGCTCTCTGGATGCACTGGCGGTGTTAAGCATGAGTGCATCTAACACCATCCTTCGCTCTGTAAGCACTGTCAGTGTGAGGGGTGAGTATATCTCACTCCATCCTTCACACTAACTCTACCACACTCTAAATGTAAAAAAAGGCGGCTTTCTGGGTGCACTGGCGTGTTAAGCATGAGGGCATTTAACACCATCCTTCGCTCTGTAAGCACTGGCCGTTTAAGGGGTGAGTATATCTCACTCCATCCTGCACACTAACTCTACCACACGGTAAATGTATAGAAGGCGCCTCTCAGGGTGCACTGGCGTGTTAAGCATGAGTGCATCTAACACCATCCTTCGCTCTGTAAGCACTGGCAGTGTGAGGGGTGAGTATATCTCACTCCATCCTTCACACTAACTCTACCACACTCCAAATGTATAGAAGGCGGCTCTCTGGATGCACTGGCGGTGTTAAGCATGAGTGCATCTAACACCATCCTTTGCTCTGAAAGCACTGGCAGTGTGAGGGGTGAGTATATCTCACTCCATCCTTCACACTAACTCTACCACACTCTAAATGTATAGAAAACGGCTCTCTGGATGCACTGGCGGTGTTAAGCATGAGTGCATCTAACACCATCATTCGCTCTGTAAGCACTGGCGGGGTGAGTATATCTCGCTCCATCCTTCACATTAACTCTACCACACTCTAAATGTATAGAAGGCGGCCCTCTGGATGTACTGGCGGTGTTAAGCATGAGTGCATCTAACACCATCCTTTGCTCTGTAAGCACTGGCGGTTTAAGGGGTGAGTATATCTCACTCTATCCTTCACACTAACTCTACCACACTCTAAATGTATAGAAGGCGGCTCTCTGGATGTACTGGCGGTGTTAAGCATGAGTGCGTCTAAAACCATCCTTCGCTCTGTAAGCACTGGCGGTTTAAGGGGTGAGTATATCTCACTCGATCCTTCACACTAACTCTACCACACTCTAAATGTATAGAAGGCGGCTCTCTGGATTTACTGGCGAGTTAAGCATGAGTGCATCTAACACCATCCTTCGCTCTGTAAGCACTGGCGGTTTAAGGGGTGAGAATATCTCACTCCATCCTTCACACTAACTCTACCACACTCTAAATGTAAAAAAAGGCGGCTCTCTGGGTGCACTGGCGTGTTAAGCATGAGTGCATCTAACACCATCCTTCGCTCTGTAAGCACTGGCGGTTTAAGGGGTGAGTATATCTCGCTCCATCCTTCACACTAACTCTACCACACTGTAAATGTATAGAAGGCGGCTCTCAGGGTGCAGTGGCGTGTTAAGCATGAGTGCATCTAACACCATCCTTCGCTCTGTAAGCACTGGCAGTGTAAGGGGTCAGTATATCTCGCTCCATCCTTGACACTAACTCTACCACACTGTAAATGTATAGAAGGCGGCTCTCTGGATGCACTGGCGGTGTTAAGCATGAGTGCATCTAACACCATCCTTCGCTCTGTAAGCACTGGCAGTGTGAGGGGTGAGTATATCTCACTCCATCCTTCACACTAACTCTACCACACTCTAAATGTATAGAAGGCGGCTCTCTGGATGTACTGGCAGTGTTAAGCATGAGTGCATCTAACACCATCCTTCGCTCTGTAAGCACTGGCAGTGTGAGGGGTGAGTATATCTCACTCCATCCTTCACACTAACTCTACCACACTCTAAATGTATAGAAGGCGGCTCTCTGGATGTACTGGCGGTGTTAAGCATGAGTGCATCTAACACCATCCTTCGCTCTGTAAGCACTGGCGGGGTGAGTATATCTCGCTCCATCCTTCACACTAACTCTAACACACTCTAAATGTATAGAAGGCGGCCCTCTGGATGTACTGGCGGTGTTAAGCATGAGTGCATCTAACACCATCCTTCGCTCTGTAAGCACTGGCGGTTTAAGGGGTGAGTATATCTCACTCTATCCTTCACACTAACTCTACCACTCTCTAAATGTATAGAAGGCGGCTCTCTGGATGTACTGGCGAGTTAAGCATGAGTGCATCTAACACCATCCTTCGCTATGTAAGCACTGGCGGTTTAAGGGGTGAGTATATCTCACTCCATCCTTCACACTAATTCTACCACACTCTAAATGTATAGAAGGCGGCTCTCTGGATGTACTGGCGGTATTAAGCATGAGTGCATCTAACACCATCCTTCGCTCTGTAAGCACTGGCAGGGTGAGGGGTGAGTATTTCTCACTCCATCCTTCACACTAACTCTACCACACTCTAAATGTATAGAAGGCGGCTCTCTGGATGTACTGGCGGTGTTAAGCATGAGTGCATCTAACACCATCCTTCGCTCTGTAAGCACTGGCAGTGTGAGGAGTGAGTATATCTCACTCCATCCTTTACACTAACTCTACCACACTCTAAATGTATAGAAGGCGGCTCTCTGGATGTACTGGTGTGTTAAGCATGAGTGCATCTAACACCATCCTTCGCTCTGTAAGCACTGGCGGTTGAAGGGGTGAGTATATCTCACTCCATCCTTCACACTAACTCTACCACACTCTAAATGTAAAAAAAATGCAGCTCTCTGGGTGCACTGGCCTGTTAAGCATGAGTGCATTTAACACCATCCTTCGCTCTGTAAGCACTGGCGGTTAAAGGGGTTAGTATATCTCACTCCATCCTTCACACTAACTCTACCACACTGTAAATGTATAGAAGGCGGCTCTCAGGGTGCACTGGCGTGTTAAGCATGAGTGCATCTAACACCATCCTTCGCTCTGTAAGCACTGGCAGTGTAAGGGGTCAGTATATCTCGCTCCATCCTTGACACTAACTCTACCACACTGTAAATGTATAGAAGGCGGCTCTCTGGATGCACTGGCGGTGTTAAGCATGAGTGCATCTAACACCATCCTTCGCTCTGTAAGCACTGGCAGTGTGAGGGGTGAGTATATCTCACTCCATCCTTCACACTAACTCTACCACACTCTAAATGTATAGAAGGCGGCTCTCTGGATGTACTGGCGGTGTTAAGCATGAGTGCATCTAACACCATCCTTCGCTCTGTAAGCACTGGCGGGGTGAGTATATCTCGCTCCATCCTTCACACTAACTCTAACACACTCTAAATGTATAGAAGGCGGCCCTCTGGATGTACTGGCGGTGTTAAGCATGAGTGCATCTAACACCATCCTTCGCTCTGTAAGCACTGGCAGTGTGAGGGGTGAGTATATCTCACTCCATCCTTCACACTAACTCTAACACACTCTAAATGTATAGAAGGCGGCTCTCTGGATGCACTGGCGTGTTAAGCATGAGTGCATCTAACACCATCCTTCGCTCTGTAAGCACTGGCAGTGTGAGGAGTGAGTATATCTCACTCCATCCTTTACACTAACTCTACCACACTCTAAATGTATAGAAGGCGGCTCTCTGGATGTACTGGCGTGTTAAGCATGAGTGCATCTAACACCATCCTTCGCTCTGTAAGCACTGGCGGTTGAAGGGGTGAGTATATCTCACTCCATCCTTCACACTAACTCTACCACACTCTAAATGTAAAAAAATGCGGCTCTCTGGGTGCACTGGCGTGTTAAGCATGAGTGCATTTAACACCATCCTTCGCTCTGTAAGCACTGGCGGTTTAAGGGGTGAGTATATCTCACTCTATCCTTCACACTAACTCTGCCACACTGTAAATGTATAGAAGGCGGCTCTCAGGGTGCACTGGCTTGTTAAGCATGAGTGCATCTAACACCATCCTTCGCTCTGTAAGCACTGGCAGTGTGAGGGGTGAGTATATCTCACTCCATCCTTCACACTAACTCTACCACACTCTAAATGTATAGAAGGCGGCTCTCTGGATGCACTGGCGGTGTTAAGCATGAGTGCATCTAACACCATCCTTCGCTCTGTAAGCACTGTCAGTGTGAGGGGTGAGTATATCTCACTCCATCCTTCACACTAACTCTACCACACTCTAAATGTAAAAAAAGGCGGCTTTCTGGGTGCACTGGCGTGTTAAGCATGAGGGCATTTAACACCATCCTTCGCTCTGTAAGCACTGGCCGTTTAAGGGGTGAGTATATCTCACTCCATCCTGCACACTAACTCTACCACACGGTAAATGTATAGAAGGCGCCTCTCAGGGTGCACTGGCGTGTTAAGCATGAGTGCATCTAACACCATCCTTCGCTCTGTAAGCACTGGCAGTGTGAGGGGTGAGTATATCTCACTCCATCCTTCACACTAACTCTACCACACTCCAAATGTATAGAAGGCGGCTCTCTGGATGCACTGGCGGTATTAAGCATGAGTGCATCTAACACCATCCTTTGCTCTGAAAGCACTGGCAGTGTGAGGGGGGAGTATATCTCACTCCATCCTTCACACTAACTCTACCACACTCTAAATGTATAGAAAACGGCTCTCTGGATGCACTGGCGGTGTAAAGCATGAGTGCATCTAACACCATCATTCGCTCTGTAAGCACTGGCGGGGTGAGTATATCTCGCTCCATCCTTCACATTAACTCTACCACACTCTAAATGTATAGAAGGCGGCCCTCTGGATGTACTGGCGGTGTTAAGCATGAGTGCATCTAACACCATCCTTTGCTCTGTAAGCACTGGCGGTTTAAGGGGTGAGTATATCTCACTCTATCCTTCACACTAACTCTACCACACTCTAAATGTATAGAAGGCGGCTCTCTGGATGTACTGGCGGTGTTAAGCATGAGTGCGTCTAAAACCATCCTTCGCTCTGTAAGCACTGGCGGTTTAAGGGGTGAGTATATCTCACTCGATCCTTCACACTAACTCTACCACACTCTAAATGTATAGAAGGCGGCTCTCTGGATTTACTGGCGAGTTAAGCATGAGTGCATCTAACACCATCCTTCGCTCTGTAAGCACTGGCGGTTTAAGGGGTGAGAATATCTCACTCCATCCTTCACACTAACTCTACCACACTCTAAATGTAAAAAAAGGCGGCTCTCTGGGTGCACTGGCGTGTTAAGCATGAGTGCATCTAACACCATCCTTCGCTCTGTAAGCACTGGCGGTTTAAGGGGTGAGTATATCTCGCTCCATCCTTCACACTAACTCTACCACACTGTAAATGTATAGAAGGCGGCTCTCAGGGTGCACTGGCGTGTTAAGCATGAGTGCATCTAACACCATCCTTCGCTCTGTAAGCACTGGCAGTGTAAGGGGTCAGTATATCTCGCTCCATCCTTGACACTAACTCTACCACACTGTAAATGTATAGAAGGCGGCTCTCTGGATGCACTGGCGGTGTTAAGCATGAGTGCATCTAACACCATCCTTCGCTCTGTAAGCACTGGCAGTGTGAGGGGTGAGTATATCTCACTCCATCCTTCACACTAACTCTACCACACTCTAAATGTATAGAAGGCGGCTCTCTGGATGTACTGGCAGTGTTAAGCATGAGTGCATCTAACACCATCCTTCGCTCTGTAAGCACTGGCAGTGTGAGGGGTGAGTATATCTCACTCCATCCTTCACACTAACTCTACCACACTCTAAATGTATAGAAGGCGGCTCTCTGGATGTACTGGCGGTGTTAAGCATGAGTGCATCTAACACCATCCTTCGCTCTGTAAGCACTGGCGGGGTGAGTATATCTCGCTCCATCCTTCACACTAACTCTAACACACTCTAAATGTATAGAAGGCGGCCCTCTGGATGTACTGGCGGTGTTAAGCATGAGTGCATCTAACACCATCCTTCGCTCTGTAAGCACTGGCGGTTTAAGGGGTGAGTATATCTCACTCTATCCTTCACACTAACTCTACCACTCTCTAAATGTATAGAAGGCGGCTCTCTGGATGTACTGGCGAGTTAAGCATGAGTGCATCTAACACCATCCTTCGCTCTGTAAGCACTGGCGGTTTAAGGGGTGAGTATATCTCACTCCATCCTTCACACTAATTCTACCACACTCTAAATGTATAGAAGGCAGCTCTCTGGATGCACTGGCTGTGTTAAGCATGAGTGCATCTAACACCATCCTTCGCTCTGTAAGCACTGGCAGTGTGAGGGGTGAGTATATCTCACTCCATCCTTCACACTAACTCTACCACACTCTAAATGTATAGAAGGCGGCTCTCTGGATGTACTGGCAGTGTTAAGCATGAGTGCATCTAACACCATCCTTCGCTCTGTAAGCACTGGCAGTGTGAGGGGTGAGTATATCTCACTCCATCCTTCACACTAACTCTACCACACTCTAAATGTATAGAAGGCGGCTCTCTGGATGTACTGGCGGTGTTAAGCATGAGTGCATCTAACACCATCCTTCGCTCTGTAAGCACTGGCGGGGTGAGTATATCTCGCTCCATCCTTCACACTAACTCTAACACACTCTAAATGTATAGAAGGCGGCCCTCTGGATGTACTGGCGGTGTTAAGCATGAGTGCATCTAACACCATCCTTCGCTCTGTAAGCACTGGCGGTTTAAGGGGTGAGTATATCTCACTCTATCCTTCACACTAACTCTACCACTCTCTAAATGTATAGAAGGCGGCTCTCTGGATGTACTGGCGAGTTAAGCATGAGTGCATCTAACACCATCCTTCGCTCTGTAAGCACTGGCGGTTTAAGGGGTGAGTATATCTCACTCCATCCTTCACACTAATTCTACCACACTCTAAATGTATAGAAGGCGGCTCTCTGGATGTACTGGCGGTATTAAGCATGAGTGCATCTAACACCATCCTTCGCTCTGTAAGCACTGGCAGGGTGAGGGGTGAGTATTTCTCACTCCATCCTTCACACTAACTCTACCACACTCTAAATGTATAGAAGGCGGCTCTCTGGATGTACTGGCGGTGTTAAGCATGAGTGCATCTAACACCATCCTTCGCTCTGTAAGCACTGGCAGTGTGAGGAGTGAGTATATCTCACTCCATCCTTTACACTAACTCTACCACACTCTAAATGTATAGAAGGCGGCTCTCTGGATGTACTGGTGTGTTAAGCATGAGTGCATCTAACACCATCCTTCGCTCTGTAAGCACTGGCGGTTGAAGGGGTGAGTATATCTCACTCCATCCTTCACACTAACTCTACCACACTCTAAATGTAAAAAAAATGCAGCTCTCTGGGTGCACTGGCGTGTTAAGCATGAGTGCATTTAACACCATCCTTCGCTCTGTAAGCACTGGCGGTTAAAGGGGTTAGTATATCTCACTCCATCCTTCACACTAACTCTACCACACTGTAAATGTATAGAAGGCGGCTCTCAGGGTGCACTGGCGTGTTAAGCATGAGTGCATCTAACACCATCCTTCGCTCTGTAAGCACTGGCAGTGTAAGGGGTCAGTATATCTCGCTCCATCCTTGACACTAACTCTACCACACTGTAAATGTATAGAAGGCGGCTCTCTGGATGCACTGGCGGTGTTAAGCATGAGTGCATCTAACACCATCCTTCGCTCTGTAAGCACTGGCAGTGTGAGGGGTGAGTATATCTCACTCCATCCTTCACACTAACTCTACCACACTCTAAATGTATAGAAGGCGGCTCTCTGGATGTACTGGCGGTGTTAAGCATGAGTGCATCTAACACCATCCTTCGCTCTGTAAGCACTGGCGGGGTGAGTATATCTCGCTCCATCCTTCACACTAACTCTAACACACTCTAAATGTATAGAAGGCGGCCCTCTGGATGTACTGGCGGTGTAGGAGAGTAGGGTCTGCTATCCTATGGTCACCCCAAATTTTTGCTTTTTGCTTCACTGGTTTTTGACATATTGAGGCTGTGGGCCTGCCAATCAGACCCCCAGCCTGCTGTTCTCTCTACTAAATTAAAACTATGCACCCTAGGTGCATAACCAATTGGAAGTGGATCACCCTGTCAGCCCCTGTACCAGTGTACACTAGGTACCCAGGGCATTGGTGTACCCAAGGCCTGCCAAGGGCTGCAGCATGTATTATGCCACCCCAGGCTTGGCCTAACGATTTGACACAACTGGCTGATCACTCAGCTGGGGTAAGTTGGTGTAATCACCTCTTACTTAGGTGTAGTATACCTATACCTAACCTTAAATGGGACACCTGGTAACCTATAAGTCACTCCTATAGCAGGCCTTAACAATCCTGAGGGCAGAGTGCTTGGTTCCATGTGAGATGGTGCTCTGGCATGAGCTGAGCCTGTCTGCAGTGGTCGGAACAACTTCCTTCTACTGTTTCCAGATATCGTCATACCATATACTCTTAAGTGCATTATGAACCTCGCGGTTAAATGCTATCTTTGGTTTGGCTTTATCAAAACATGTCGAGTAAGGTGTCATACGAATTGGAATACTAACCCCTCGCCAATTCTGGCGACGGGGTTAGCATTCCACCCTTCTAGAGGGACACGACATGTACAGTGCCTGAAACCCGGGTAAAATCAGACATAGCCTCAGCTCCACAAAATGGATGCTGCCACCACAGACACAAGTCTGCCCTCCTGCTGCTGGGAGTCCTTCCAGCTTGGGAGGTGTGGACAAAGGGTTTCCTGCCAGGGGAGGTGCGAGCACCACCCCAGACAGGATTTTGTGTATTGGTCAGGTAGGGCTTGAAAGAAACCAGACATGCCTGTGGCTCACAAGGAGCCTCGGGGCATATGCCAGTTCAAACCGGTCCTGGGGCACACCAGTCCCGGGCCTGGGGCGAGCTGGACAAAGGATTGGGGGTGTAACCACCCCCCTTCCTGGTCCCACCCATAGGGAGGGACCTAGCAGGTAGTCCGGCCCCTAGAATCCGAATAAAGGTAGGAGCTGTGTCCTAAGACTTTAGACATCCTGGAATCAACTTGAAACTAAGAAGAAGACGGGAACTTCGACATTCTGCTGCACAGAAGACTGAAGAAAATCTCCCCTGTGGTCAGGGAGTGACCACCTTGCTAACGCAAGCACCATCCAGCGAATCAACGTCTGCTTTGCCGCCGCCTCCCGCCGGAGCCCGAGCCCAGAGACTGACAAGACCTGGACCTCCAGACCTCTCACCGCCCGATCCACAGTCCCTGCAAAGAGGAGACCCGTGGAGGCACCGAGACACGTGGAGCCAGCCATCTTGGAACGACTACGACAAGCTGACCAGTGCAACAACCGAGGCTCCCTCCAAGTTGTGCTTTGGGTCCTGAGAAGCCCAACCCTCGAGCAGCATCTGCACCAAAGGTGAGCCCTCCAGCATCTCCACGATCTGCGTGGGGCCCTTCTGCATTTTGCCACTCGACGCGCCTAACCGGTTGCTGGCCCGCTGGCTAGTGGCCATCTTGGCGACGAAATCTACGACAAACACCGCTGGTCTGGTTGCTCCAGACTGGCCCTTGCTCCCCTCCAAAGGAGCAATCCCTCTGACCTTGCTGGTCAGAACCAACAGCTGATTTCCGAATCCTCCTGCAATTGCTTTTGCCAAGGCTTGTTTGCTTTGATCAAGTCGCCGACACCGCCGACAGCGAGAGCCTGCGTGGGACAGCTCGTGAGCCGACTCCTGGACGTCGTCGACCTTCAGGGACCACGTGGCTGCGGAGACAAGCTACCCCTCATCACCTGTTTGCACCCGACATCGCCTGGTACCCACCTGGTGCCACGCTGGTCACTGGCTAGTGACTGTGAACACTGTCCCCTCTGCTTACAGGTCTTCAACATCTCCGATCCACTCTTGGATCCACTGCATCTCTCCCGGACCGACCGCCTGCAGCATCTTTGTCTTCAAGCTCCACGGAACAGATAGAAGAAACCCGACGCACTTCGAGGCCTATGCACCCGCTTCCTGTGGGTGAGGTAAAGCTGGCACACCTGTGCCCAAGTGTAGTAATACATCTCTAGTGCCTGTGTTCCAAATCTTAAGTTCCTAGGTCATCCGGAAGATTCCTTTTGCAGTAACTTTGTACTTTTTACGCACCCATTGAAACCTATGGGAGCACGCGTGTGACTATTTGCTCTGCACACGCCACCCGTGGACCTCCTGGTCACTAACTGACGTTAGCTCCTTGTAGGCCCAGCGATTCTAGAGGCCCTAGGCCTTTTCCCTTTTCTGTTCGTGGTACTTATACCACTATTTTAGTATATGGTTTGAGTGGCCACCAGGGCCTACCCATATAAAGTGCAACTTCTGTGTATTCTGTGATAATCTTGTTTGACGATTTGTGCTCCTGTGCTCATAAAGAGACTAGGGGTAACTTTGATAAATAAATACATATATATTTTGAATATATATCTGTGTGGTGTCCTTTCATTGGTATAAAAGGGGGTTGCATTTGGTAAAACAGCTGGCTTAACACGCTTCACGAGTTTAGCCTCAAAGACTGCTTAGCCTACGCTACCACTAGGGCAGCTAGTCCGAAAAGGTTGACTTACAACCACACCATAAGGGTTGCTTGGCATGGTACAAGGTGATCACTTTAACTAGTGAGCATCATATACCAGGCCAACTTCTCACATTGGTGAGCAGCGGTTGGATTTGAGCTTGCTGTGTTTTACCATTGTAATCTCTTGGTTACCAATTGAAAGATCACATAGGTACCTGTAGGTACATATAAAACAAGATTAGATATACATAAGTTCTACTGAACTTAGTTGTTGTAGAGCAAAGGGAGTAGCACACCCTGACTACAACTACTAGATAGGTTTAGTAGGTAAACCCAAGTGTAGGTAGATTGCAACACATCCACCCACACTTAAGAGCAATGGCCGGGGCAGAGGGGTCCACTGTACCCATCTCTGTTGAGAGTGACCCCCAGAGGGCACCATCCAGCTTTGCTACCCTTAATCAGAATGAGCTCAGGCATTTGGCAACTCTTAGAGGCCTTAAACAGCCCAAGAACCCAAACTCTGCTGAGCTCAGAGAGCTCTTACAGAATGATGAGAATCAGAGAGCACTCAAGAAAGCTTCCCAGTTAGCCCCCTTAGGGACAGGAACAGGAGGCCCCCCTTCTGAAGATGCCACTGAAGTACCCCTTCCCAATAGTCACCCCTTAGATGGGATGCCTACCACAGAGGATGAGAGTGAAAAGGATACTGACAGTAGTGAGGATGAAGGGAGAACTAGCCCAGTGCCAAGTGTTAAACTTGGCCCAGCTAAACCAAGGCTATTGGGGACTGACAGTGGGTTCAACCCACTGGATCTCCCCAGTGGACTTAACACAGGGCTGGGAAGGCAAAGGAATCGCTCAGGTGACTCCAATGCTTCCCATGGCTCTAGAGGCTCTCAAGGTCACTCCAGGAAAAGGATGACCACCCCTCAGAGGAGGGAACATGAGGCCAGAATGCAGGAAGCCCAGCTGAGGATCAGGAAGCAGGAGCTAGAAGTAGCCCTGATGGAAGAAAAACTGAACAAGGCTAGGCAACCTAGAGAGAGTGGGTCTATACCCACTGGTGGCAGCATTGTCCCTAAGGACAAAGATAGGGTTTTCGACAATAGAAACCTGTCTAAGGTTGTGCCCCCCTACAAAAGTGGGGATGACATCCACAAGTGGATAACTGCTCTTGAGAGAGCCTGCAAAGTACAGCAGGTTCCTGAAGATCAGTGGGCAGCAATCCTCTGGCTCTCCTTTGAGGGAAGAGGCAGAGACAGACTCCTCACTGTTAGAGAAGAGGATGTCAGAAACTACAGAGTCCTGAAGAGTGTTCTAGTTGATGGGTTAGGCTTAACCACTGAGCAGTACAGGTTAATGTTCAGAGACACCCAAAAGACACAGACTCAGGACTGGTCTGAATACATTGAATGTGCCACTAAGGCTTTGGAGGGTTGGTTGCTGGGAAGTAAGGTATCTGATTTTACAGGATTGTATAATTTGATGATGAGAGAACAGATTTTAAATAACTGTCAAAACCAGCAACTGCATCAACACTTGGTTGACTCTGATCTGACCTCTCCCCAAGAATTGGGAAAGAAGGCAGACAAATGGGTCAGAACCAGGGTTAAGCAAAAGAACCAGAACCAGGGCCAAGGGGGTGATCAGAAGAAAACAGACCAAAAGGGTGGAGATCAGAAATCTAAAGACCAGAAGTCTTCAACAGGGCCCCAAACTACTGCTAAGGAGGGTGGGTCCCAACAACAGTCCAAAAAGAAGAAAGAAGGTCAAAAGAAACCCTGGTGCAATCATTGCAAAAATACAACTCACTGGACTAGTGATTGCAAAAAGGGTGGAGCCCCCAACACTGTTGCCCCTAAGGCACCTGCTCCCAGTACTACTGTTAGCAGTGTTGGTCCCCAGACAAAGGGTGTAGTGGGAATCACTATGGGAACTGAAGGAGATTCTGACTTAGACAGAACCCTTACACAGGCAGTCTTGATCTGTGATGGGGACATTGATTTGTCCCTGACTGTGAGCCCCAGTAACCTGGGCAAGTACAGACAGACTCCTTTAATTAATGACAAAGTGGCTCAAGCCTACAGGGACACATGTGCCAGTGTCACTATGGTGACACCAGGCTTTGTGGACCCTGGACAGTACATACCAGGTGAGAACTACCTGGTGACCAATGCCAGCAATGCCACTACTTCACACAGTGTGGCAGTTGTTAACTTCTCATGGGGAGGGGTAACTGGCCTCAAAAGGGTTGTGGTTAGTGCAGACCTCCCAGTAGAATGTTTGTTGGGCAATGACCTAGAGAGTTCTCTATGGTCAGAAGTGGAGTACAGGACTCATGCAGAGATGTTAGGTATATCATCACATGTCCTTGCTGTGACCAGGTCACAGGCCAAAAAGTGCCTCACTGAACCACAGGTCTTGGATCCTGGAACAATGGACCAAGCACCTACCAAGAAGAAGAACAGGAGGGTCAAGGCTGTGCCTTCCCCCCTGCCTCAGAGTGATGATCAGCCTTCCCAGGAAGCTGATCTAGAGGACCCTGAAGGAACTGTCCCTGAAGAGCTTGAACCTGATCAGGTTGAGTTTCTGGGGACAGGGGGACCTTCAAGGGCTGACTTGAGGCAGGCTCAGTTATCCTGTCCCTCTCTTGAACCCCTCAGACAGCTGGCTGCTGCTGAGGCTGCTGGGAATGCTCAAGGTACCCATAAAGTGTATTGGGATGAAGGGCTCCTTTATTCAGAGGCTAGAGACCCCAAGCCTGGTGCAACCAGGAGGTTGGTTATACCTCTGCAATTTAGGGGCTTCCTTCTTACCTTGGCCCATGATATTCCTTTAGCAGGACACTTAGGCCAGAACAAGACTTGGGACAGGCTTGTCCCTCACTTTCACTGGCCCCATATGAATGAAGATACAAAGGAGTTTTGTCGCTCCTGTGTTACCTGCCAAGCCAGTGGCAAATCAGGTGGCACAACAAAGGCCCCCCTGATACCACTACCTGTGGTGGGGGTTCCCTTTGAAAGAGTGGGAATAGACATAGTGGGTCCCATGGATCCTCCCACTGCATCTGGGCACAGATTTATACTGGTGGTAGTGGATCATGCCACCAGGTATCCAGAGGCAATTCCCCTTAGGACCACTACAGCTCCTGTTGTGGCCAGGGCCCTGCTGGGAGTATTCTCCAGAGTGGGGTTTCCTAAGGAGGTAGTATCTGACAGAGGTACCAACTTTATGTCAGGATACTTGACAGCTATGTGGAAGGAATGTGGTGTCAACTACAAGTTCACCACCCCTTATCACCCACAATGCAATGGGCTTGTTGAGAGATTCAACAAGACCCTAAAGGGTATGATCAAAGGATTACCTGAAAAGCTCAGGCGAAGATGGGATATCCTTCTACCCTGCCTTCTGTTTGCTTACAGAGAGGTCCCACAAAAAGGAGTTGGCTACAGCCCCTTTGAATTGTTGTTTGGGCACCCTGTGAGAGGCCCACTGTGTTTGGTGAAGGAAGGATGGGAGTTACCTCTCAAAAAGCCTAAGCTAGACATAGTGGACTATGTACTTGGTCTCCGCTCCAGGATGGCTGAGTATATGGAGAAGGCATCTAAAAACCTTGAGGCAAGCCAGGCCTTACAGAAAGCTTGGCATGACCAAAAGGCTGTCTTGGTTGAGTATCAGCCAGGACAGAAGGTATGGGTGTTGGAGCCAGTGGCCCCAGCAGCACTCCAAGACAAATGGTCTGGACCCCATACAATCCTGGAAAAGAAGGGAGAGGTCACCTACTTGGTGGACCTAGGAACTCCCAGGAGTCCCCACAGGGTACTCCATGTTAACAGGCTTAAAGCATATGTTGACAGGGCAGACATGGGCTTGCTCATGGCTACAGATGAGGGACAGGAGGAAGAGAGTGACCCTCTCCCAGACCTGTTGTCTCAGAACCCTGAAGATGGCTCAGTTGAAGGAGTGACCCTTGGAGGCAACCTCACTGCCCATCAGCAGACTGAATGTAGACAGGTTCTACAATCATTTTCACATATGTTTTCCTTGATACCTAGTCAAACTGACTGGTGTACCCATGTTGTGGACACTGGTGACAGTCTGCCTGTAAAGAACAAACTTTACAGACAACCTGACCACGTCAGGGACTGTATAAAGGCTGAGGTACATAAAATGCTGGAATTAGGTGTCATTGAACCCTCAGAGAGCCCCTGGGCTAGCCCAGTGGTTCTGGTCCCCAAACCTCACACCAAAGATGGCAAGAGAGAGATGAGGTTCTGTGTGGATTACAGAGGACTCAATGCTGTCACCAGGACAGATGCACACCCTATTCCAAGGGCAGATGAGCTCATAGACAAACTAGCTTCTGCAAAGTTTTTGAGCACATTTGACTTAACAGCTGGCTATTGGCAAATCAGATTAGCTGAGGAGTCTAAGGCCAAAACAGCATTCTCAACCCCAGGTGGGCATTATCAGTTTGTGGTGATGCCCTTTGGTCTGAAGAATGCACCTGCCACCTTCCAAAGGCTGGTGAACCAAGTCCTTACTGGGTTGGATGACTTTTGTGCAGCATATCTGGATGACATTGCTGTCTTTAGCTCCACCTGGGAGGATCACCTGATCCACCTGAAGAAGGCTCTTGAGGCCCTGCAGAGGGCAGGCCTCACTATCAAGGCTACTAAGTGCCAGATAGGGCAGAGTAAGGTTGTATATTTGGGCCACCTTGTAGGTGGAGGCCAAGTTCAACCACTGGAGAGTAAGATACAATCCATCAAGGACTGGTCCCCTCCAACCACCCAGACTCAAGTTCGAGCTTTCTTGGGCTTGACTGGGTACTACAGGAAGTTTGTTAAGAACTATGGGTCCATTGTGACTCCTCTTAATGATCTGACATCCAAGAAGATGCCCAAAAAGGTTCAGTGGACAGTAAACTGTCAAAAGGCATTTGATGACCTGAAGGAGGCCATGTGCTCTGCACCTATCCTGAAAAGTCCTGACTACTCCAAAGAGTTTATTGTCCAAACAGATGCTTCTGAGTTGGGTGTGGGAGCTGTGCTGTCACAACTTAATGTAGATGGTCAAGACCAACCCATTGCTTTTATTAGCAGAAGGTTGACCCCCAGAGAGAAGAATTGGTCAGCTATTGAGAGGGAGGCCTTTGCTGTGGTGTGGGCCCTGAAGAAGCTGAGGCCATACTTGTTTGGCACTCACTTCAAGATTCAGACCGACCATAAGCCCCTCTTGTGGCTAAATCAGATGAAGGGTGAAAACCCCAAACTGCTTAGGTGGTCCATTTCCCTACAGGGGATGGACTTTACAGTGGAGCACCGGCCAGGTACTGACCATGGGAATGCAGATGGTCTCTCCAGGTACTTCCACTTAGGACATGAAGACGAGACTGGTCAAGGCTAGTTTAACGTCCCAGCGTTTGGGGGGGGGTTGTGTAGGAGAGTAGGGTCTGCTATCCTATGGTCACCCCAAATTTTTGCTTTTTGCTTCACTGGTTTTTGACATATTGAGGCTGTGGGCCTGCCAATCAGACCCCCAGCCTGCTGTTCTCTCTACTAAATTAAAACTATGCACCCTAGGTGCATAACCAATTGGAAGTGGATCACCCTGTCAGCCCCTGTACCAGTGTACACTAGGTACCCAGGGCATTGGTGTACCCAAGGCCTGCCAAGGGCTGCAGCATGTATTATGCCACCCCAGGCTTGGCCTAACGATTTGACACAACTGGCTGATCACTCAGCTGGGGTAAGTTGGTGTAATCACCTCTTACTTAGGTGTAGTATACCTATACCTAACCTTAAATGGGACACCTGGTAACCTATAAGTCACTCCTATAGCAGGCCTTAACAATCCTGAGGGCAGAGTGCTTGGTTCCATGTGAGATGGTGCTCTGGCATGAGCTGAGCCTGTCTGCAGTGGTCGGAACAACTTCCTTCTACTGTTTCCAGATATCGTCATACCATATACTCTTAAGTGCATTATGAACCTCGCGGTTAAATGCTATCTTTGGTTTGGCTTTATCAAAACATGTCGAGTAAGGTGTCATACGAATTGGAATACTAACCCCTCGCCAATTCTGGCGACGGGGTTAGCATTCCACCCTTCTAGAGGGACACGACATGTACAGTGCCTGAAACCCGGGTAAAATCAGACATAGCCTCAGCTCCACAAAATGGATGCTGCCACCACAGACACAAGTCTGCCCTCCTGCTGCTGGGAGTCCTTCCAGCTTGGGAGGTGTGGACAAAGGGTTTCCTGCCAGGGGAGGTGCGAGCACCACCCCAGACAGGATTTTGTGTATTGGTCAGGTAGGGCTTGAAAGAAACCAGACATGCCTGTGGCTCACAAGGAGCCTCGGGGCATATGCCAGTTCAAACCGGTCCTGGGGCACACCAGTCCCGGGCCTGGGGCGAGCTGGACAAAGGATTGGGGGTGTAACCACCCCCCTTCCTGGTCCCACCCATAGGGAGGGACCTAGCAGGTAGTCCGGCCCCTAGAATCCGAATAAAGGTAGGAGCTGTGTCCTAAGACTTTAGACATCCTGGAATCAACTTGAAACTAAGAAGAAGACGGGAACTTCGACATTCTGCTGCACAGAAGACTGAAGAAAATCTCCCCTGTGGTCAGGGAGTGACCACCTTGCTAACGCAAGCACCATCCAGCGAATCAACGTCTGCTTTGCCGCCGCCTCCCGCCGGAGCCCGAGCCCAGAGACTGACAAGACCTGGACCTCCAGACCTCTCACCGCCCGATCCACAGTCCCTGCAAAGAGGAGACCCGTGGAGGCACCGAGACACGTGGAGCCAGCCATCTTGGAACGACTACGACAAGCTGACCAGTGCAACAACCGAGGCTCCCTCCAAGTTGTGCTTTGGGTCCTGAGAAGCCCAACCCTCGAGCAGCATCTGCACCAAAGGTGAGCCCTCCAGCATCTCCACGATCTGCGTGGGGCCCTTCTGCATTTTGCCACTCGACGCGCCTAACCGGTTGCTGGCCCGCTGGCTAGTGGCCATCTTGGCGACGAAATCTACGACAAACACCGCTGGTCTGGTTGCTCCAGACTGGCCCTTGCTCCCCTCCAAAGGAGCAATCCCTCTGACCTTGCTGGTCAGAACCAACAGCTGATTTCCGAATCCTCCTGCAATTGCTTTTGCCAAGGCTTGTTTGCTTCGATCAAGTCGCCGACACCGCCGACAGCGAGAGCCTGCGTGGGACAGCTCGTGAGCCGACTCCTGGACGTCGTCGACCTTCAGGGACCACGTGGCTGCGGAGACAAGCTACCCCTCATCACCTGTTTGCACCCGACATCGCCTGGTACCCACCTGGTGCCACGCTGGTCACTGGCTAGTGACTGTGAACACTGTCCCCTCTGCTTACAGGTCTTCAACATCTCCGATCCACTCTTGGATCCACTGCATCTCTCCCGGACCGACCGCCTGCAGCATCTTTGTCTTCAAGCTCCACGGAACAGATAGAAGAAACCCGACGCACTTCGAGGCCTATGCACCCGCTTCCTGTGGGTGAGGTAAAGCTGGCACACCTGTGCCCAAGTGTAGTAATACATCTCTAGTGCCTGTGTTCCAAATCTTAAGTTCCTAGGTCATCCGGAAGATTCCTTTTGCAGTAACTTTGTACTTTTTACGCACCCATTGAAACCTATGGGAGCACGCGTGTGACTATTTGCTCTGCACACGCCACCCGTGGACCTCCTGGTCACTAACTGACGTTAGCTCCTTGTAGGCCCAGCGATTCTAGAGGCCCTAGGCCTTTTCCCTTTTCTGTTCGTGGTACTTATACCACTATTTTAGTATATGGTTTGAGTGGCCACCAGGGCCTACCCATATAAAGTGCAACTTCTGTGTATTCTGTGATAATCTTGTTTGACGATTTGTGCTCCTGTGCTCATAAAGAGACTAGGGGTAACTTTGATAAATAAATACATATATATTTTGAATATATATCTGTGTGGTGTCCTTTCATTGGTATAAAAGGGGGTTGCATTTGGTAAAACAGCTGGCTTAACACGCTTCACGAGTTTAGCCTCAAAGACTGCTTAGCCTACGCTACCACTAGGGCAGCTAGTCCGAAAAGGTTGACTTACAACCACACCATAAGGGTTGCTTGGCATGGTACAAGGTGATCACTTTAACTAGTGAGCATCATATACCAGGCCAACTTCTCACAGGCGGTGTTAAGCATGAGTGCATCTAACACCATCCTTCGCTCTGTAAGCACTGGCAGTGTGAGGGGTGAGTATATCTCACTCCATCCTTCACACTAACTCTAACACACTCTAAATGTATAGAAGGCGGCTCTCTGGATGCACTGGCGTGTTAAGCATGAGTGCATCTAACACCATCCTTCGCTCTGTAAGCACTGGCAGTGTGAGGAGTGAGTATATCTCACTCCATCCTTTACACTAACTCTACCACACTCTAAATGTATAGAAGGCGGCTCTCTGGATGTACTGGCGTGTTAAGCATGAGTGCATCTAACACCATCCTTCGCTCTGTAAGCACTGGCGGTTGAAGGGGTGAGTATATCTCACTCCATCCTTCACACTAACTCTACCACACTCTAAATGTAAAAAAATGCGGCTCTCTGGGTGCACTGGCGTGTTAAGCATGAGTGCATTTAACACCATCCTTCGCTCTGTAAGCACTGGCGGTTTAAGGGGTGAGTATATCTCACTCCATCCTTCACACTAACTCTGCCACACTGTAAATGTATAGAAGGCGGCTCTCAGGGTGCACTGGCTTGTTAAGCATGAGTGCATCTAACACCATCCTTCGCTCTGTAAGCACTGGCAGTGTGAGGGGTGAGTATATCTCACTCCATCCTTCACACTAACTCTACCACACTCTAAATGTATAGAAGGCAGCTCTCTGGATGCACTGGCGGTGTTAAGCATGAGTGCATCTAACACCATCCTTCGCTCTGTAAGCACTGTCAGTGTGAGGGGTGAGTATATCTCACTCCATCCTTCACACTAACTCTACCACACTCTAAATGTAAAAAAAGGCGGCTTTCTGGGTGCACTGGCGTGTTAAGCATGAGGGCATTTAACACCATCCTTCGCTCTGTAAGCACTGGCCGTTTAAGGGGTGAGTATATCTCACTCCATCCTGCACACTAACTCTACCACACGGTAAATGTATAGAAGGCGCCTCTCAGGGTGCACTGGCGTGTTAAGCATGAGTGCATCTAACACCATCCTTCGCTCTGTAAGCACTGGCAGTGTGAGGGGTGAGTATATCTCACTCCATCCTTCACACTAACTCTACCACACTCCAAATGTATAGAAGGCGGCTCTCTGGATGCACTGGCGGTGTTAAGCATGAGTGCATCTAACACCATCCTTTGCTCTGAAAGCACTGGCAGTGTGAGGGGTGAGTATATCTCACTCCATCCTTCACACTAACTCTACCACACTCTAAATGTATAGAAAACGGCTCACTGGATGCACTGGCGGTGTTAAGCATGAGTGCATCTAACACCATCATTCGCTCTGTAAGCACTGGCGGGGTGAGTATATCTCGCTCCATCCTTCACATTAACTCTACCACACTCTAAATGTATAGAAGGCGGCCCTCTGGATGTACTGGCGGTGTTAAGCATGAGTGCATCTAACACCATCCTTTGCTCTGTAAGCACTGGCGGTTTAAGGGGTGAGTATATCTCACTCTATCCTTCACACTAACTCTACCACACTCTAAATGTATAGAAGGCGGCTCTCTGGATGTACTGGCGGTGTTAAGCATGAGTGCGTCTAAAACCATCCTTCGCTCTGTAAGCACTGGCGGTTTAAGGGGTGAGTATATCTCACTCGATCCTTCACACTAACTCTACCACACTCTAAATGTATAGAAGGCGGCTCTCTGGATTTACTGGCGAGTTAAGCATGAGTGCATCTAACACCATCCTTCGCTCTGTAAGCACTGGCGGTTTAAGGGGTGAGAATATCTCACTCCATCCTTCACACTAACTCTACCACACTCTAAATGTAAAAAAAGGCGGCTCTCTGGGTGCACTGGTGTGTTAAGCATGAGTGCATCTAACACCATCCTTCGCTCTGTAAGCACTGGCGGTTTAAGGGGTGAGTATATCTCGCTCCATCCTTCACACTAACTCTACCACACTGTAAATGTATAGAAGGCGGCTCTCAGGGTGCACTGGCGTGTTAAGCATGAGTGCATCTAACACCATCCTTCGCTCTGTAAGCACTGGCAGTGTAAGGGGTCAGTATATCTCGCTCCATCCTTGACACTAACTCTACCACACTGTAAATGTATAGAAGGCGGCTCTCTGGATGCACTGGCGGTGTTAAGCATGAGTGCATCTAACACCATCCTTCGCTCTGTAAGCACTGGCAGTGTGAGGGGTGAGTATATCTCACTCCATCCTTCACACTAACTCTACCACACTCTAAATGTATAGAAGGCGGCTCTCTGGATGTACTGGCAGTGTTAAGCATGAGTGCATCTAACACCATCCTTCGCTCTGTAAGCACTGGCAGTGTGAGGGGTGAGTATATCTCACTCCATCCTTCACACTAACTCTACCACACTCTAAATGTATAGAAGGCGGCTCTCTGGATGTACTGGCGGTGTTAAGCATGAGTGCATCTAACACCATCCTTCGCTCTGTAAGCACTGGCGGGGTGAGTATATCTCGCTCCATCCTTCAAACTAACTCTAACACACTCTAAATGTATAGAAGGCGGCCCTCTGGATGTACTGGCGGTGTTAAGCATGAGTGCATCTAACACCATCCTTCGCTCTGTAAGCACTGGCGGTTTAAGGGGTGAGTATATCTCACTCTATCCTTCACACTAACTCTACCACTCTCTAAATGTATAGAAGGCGGCTCTCTGGATGTACTGGCGAGTTAAGCATGAGTGCATCTAACACCATAATTCGCTCTGTAAGCACTGGCGGTTTAAGGGGTGAGTATATCTCACTCCATCCTTCACACTAATTCTACCACACTCTAAATGTATAGAAGGCGGCTCTCTGGATGTACTGGCGGTATTAAGCATGAGTGCATCTAACACCATCCTTCGCTCTGTAAGCACTGGCAGGGTGAGGGGTGAGTATTTCTCACTCCATCCTTCACACTAACTCTACCACACTCTAAATGTATAGAAGGCGGCTCTCTGGATGTACTGGCGGTGTTAAGCATGAGTGCATCTAACACCATCCTTCGCTCTGTAAGCACTGGCAGTGTGAGGAGTGAGTATATCTCACTCCATCCTTTACACTAACTCTACCACACTCTAAATGTATAGAAGGCGGCTCTCTGGATGTACTGGTGTGTTAAGCATGAGTGCATCTAACACCATCCTTCGCTCTGTAAGCACTGGCGGTTGAAGGGGTGAGTATATCTCACTCCATCCTTCACACTAACTCTACCACACTCTAAATGTAAAAAAAATGCAGCTCTCTGGGTGCACTGGCGTGTTAAGCATGAGTGCATTTAACACCATCCTTCGCTCTGTAAGCACTGGCGGTTAAAGGGGTTAGTATATCTCACTCCATCCTTCACACTAACTCTGCCACACTGTAAATGTATAGAAGGCGGCTCTCAGGGTGCACTGGCGTGTTAAGCATGAGTGCATCTAACACCATCCTTCGCTCTGTAAGCACTGGCAGTGTGAGGGGTGAGTATATCTCACTCCATCCTTCACACTAACTCTACCACACTCTAAATGTATAGAAGGCGGCTCTCTGGATGCACTGGCAGTGTTAAGCATGAGTGCATCTAACACCATCCTTCGCTCTGTAAGCACTGGCAGTGTGAGGGGTGAGTATATCTCACTCCATCCTTCACACTAACTCTACCACACTCTAAATGTAAAAAAAGGCGGCTTTCTGGGTGCACTGGCGTGTTAAGCATGAGTGCATCTAACACCATCCTTCGCTCTGTAAGCACTGGCGGTTTAAGGTGTGAGTATATCTCACTCCATCCTTCACACTAACTCTACCACACTCTAAATGTATAGAAGGTGACTCTCTGGATGTACTGGCGTGTTAAGCATGAGTGCATCTATCACCATCCTTCACTTTGTTAGCAGTGGCGGTTTAAGGGGTGAGTATATCTCACTCCATCCTTCACACTAACTCTACCACACTCTAAATGTTTAGAAGGCGGCTCTCTGGATGTACTGGCGGTGTTAAGCATGAGTACATCTAACACCATCCTCCGCTCTGTAAGCACTGGCAGTGTGAGGGGTGAGTATATCTCACTCCATCCTTCACACTAACTCTACCACACTCTAAATGTATAGAAGGCGGCTCTCTGGATGTACTGGCGGTGTTAAGCATGAGTGCATCTAACACCATCCTTCGCTCTGTAAGCACTGGCGGGGTGAGTATATCTCGCTCCATCCTTCACACTAACTCTTCCACACTCGAAATGTATAGAAGGCGGCCCTCTGGATGTACTGGCGGTGTTAAGCATGAGTGCATCTAACACCATCCTTTGCTCTGTAAGCACTGGCGGTTTAAGGGGTGAGTATATCTCACTCCATCCTTCACACTAACTCTACCACACTCTAAATGTATAGAAGGCGGCTCTCTGGATGTACTGGCGGTGTTAAGCATGAGTGCATCTAACACCATCCTTCGCTCTGTAAGCACTGGCAGTGTGAGGGGTGAGTATATCTCACTCCATCCTTCACACTAACTCTACCACACTCTAAATGTATAGAAGGCGGCTCTCTGGATGTACTGGCGGTGTTAAGCATGAGTGCATCTAACACCATCCATCTCTCTGTACGCAATGGCAGTGTGAGGGGTGAGTATATCTCGCTCCATCCTTCACACTAACTCTACCACACTGTAAATGTATAGAAGGCGGCTCTCTGGCGGTACTGGCGTGTTAAGCATGAGTGCATCTAACACCATACTTCGCTCTGTAAGCACTGGCAGTGTAAGGGGTAAGTATATCTCACTCCATCCTTCACACTAACTCTACCACACTCTAAATGTATAGAAGGCGGCTCTCTGGATGCACTGGCGTGTTAAGCATGAGTGCATTTAACACCATCCTTCACTCTGTAAGCACTGGCGGTTTAAGGGGTGAGTATATCTCACTCCATCCTTCACACTTACTCTACCACACTGTAAATGTATAGAAGGCGGCTTTCTGGGTGCACTGGCGTGTTAAGCATGAGTGCATCTTACACCATCCTTCGCTCTGTAAGCACTGGCAGTGTGAGGGGTGAGTATATCTCGCTCCATCCTTCACACTAACTCTACCACACTCTAAATGTATAGAAGGCGGCTCTCTGGATGTACTGGCGTGTTAAGCATGAGTGCATCTAACACCATCCTTCGCTCTGTAAGCACTGGCGGTTGAAGGGGTGAGTATATCTCACTCCATCCTTCACACTAACTCTACCACACTCTAAATGTAAAAAAAATGCAGCTCTCTGGGTGCACTGGCGTGTTAAGCATGAGTGCATTTAACACCATCCTTCGCTCTGTAAGCACTGGCGGTTTAAGGGGTGAGTATATCTCACTCCATCCTTCACACTAACTCTGCCACACTGTAAATGTATAGAAGGCGGCTCTCAGGGTGCACTGGCGTGTTAAGCATGAGTGCATCTAACACCATCCTTCGCTCTGTAAGCACTGGCAGTGTGAGGGGTGAGTATATCTCACTCCATCCTTCACACTAACTCTACCACACTCTAAATGTATAGAAGGCGGCTCTCTGGATGCACTGGCGGTGTTAAGCATGAGTGCATCTAACACCATCCTTCGCTCTGTAAGCACTGGCAGTGTTGGGGGTGAGTATATCTCACTCCATCCTTCACACTAACTCTACCACACTCTAAATGTAAAAAAAGGCGGCTTTCTGGGTGCACTGGCATGTTAAGCATGAGTGCATCTAACACCATCCTTCGCTCTGTAAGCACTGGCGGTTTAAGGGGTGAGTATATCTCACTCCATCCTTCACACTAACTCTACCACACTCTAAATGTATAGAAGGCGACTCTCTGGATGTACTGGCGTGTTAAGCATGAGTGCATCTATCACCATCCTTCACTTTGTTAGCACTGGCGGTTTAAGGGGTGAGTATATCTCACTCCATCCTTCACACTAACTCTACCACACTCTAAATGTTTAGAAGGCGGCTCTCTGGATGTACTGGCGGTGTTAAGCATGAGTACATCTAACACCATCCTCCGCTCTGTAAGCACTGGCAGTGTGAGGGGTGAGTATATCTCACTCCATCCTTCACACTAACTCTACCACACTCTAAATGTATAGAAGGCGGCTCTCTGGATGTACTGGCGGTGTTAAGCATGAGTGCATCTAACACCATCCTTCGCTCTGTAAGCACTGGCGGGGTGAGTATATCTCGCTCCATCCTTCACACTAACTCTTCCACACTCGAAATGTATAGAAGGCGGCCCTCTGGATGTACTGGCGGTGTTAAGCATGAGTGCATCTAACACCATCCTTTGCTCTGTAAGCACTGGCGGTTTAAGGGGTGAGTATATCTCACTCCATCCTTCACACTAACTCTACCACACTCTAAATGTATAGAAGGCGGCTCTCTGGATGTACTGGCGGTGTTAAGCATGAGTGCATCTAACACCATCCTTCGCTCTGTAAGCACTGGCAGTGTGAGGGGTGAGTATATCTCACTCCATCCTTCACACTAACTCTACCACACTCTAAATGTATAGAAGGCGGCTCTCTGGATGTACTGGCGGTGTTAAGCATGAGTGCATCTAACACCATCCATCTCTCTGTACGCACTGGCAGTGTGAGGGGTGAGTATATCTCGCTCCATCCTTCACACTAACTCTACCACACTGTAAATGTATAGAAGGTGGCTCTCTGGCGGTACTGGCGTGTTAAGCATGAGTGCATCTAACACCATACTTCGCTCTGTAAGCACTGGCAGTGTAAGGGGTAAGTATATCTCACTCCATCCTTCACACTAACTCTACCACACTCTAAATGTATAGAAGGCGGCTCTCTGGATGCACTGGCGTGTTCAGCATGAGTGCATCTAACACCATCCTTCACTCTGTAAGCACTGGCGGTTTAAGGGGTGAGGATATCTCACTCCATCCTTCACACTTACTCTACCACACTGTAAATGTATAGAAGGCGGCTTTCTGGGTGCACTGGCGTGTTAAGCATGAGTGCATCTTACACCATCCTTCGCTCTGTAAGCACTGGCAGTGTGAGGGGTGAGTATATCTCGCTCCATCCTTCACACTAACTCTACCACACTCTAAATGTATAGAAGGCGGCTCACTGGATGTACTGGCGGTGTTAAGCATGAGTGCATCTAACACCATCCTTTGCTCTGTAAGCACTCGCAGTGTGAGGGATGAGTATATCTCACTCCATCCTTCACACTAACTCTACCACACTGTAAATGTATAGAAGGCGGCTCTCAGGATGTACTGGCGTGTTAAGCATGAGTGCATCTAACACCATCCTTCGCTCTGTAAGCACTGGCAGTGTACGGGGTGAGTATATCTCGCTCCATCCTTCACACTAACTCTACCACACTCTAAATGTATAGAAGGCGGCCCTCTGGATGTACTGGCGGTGTTAAGCATGAGTGCATCTAACACCATCCTTCGCTCTGTAAGCACTGGCGGTTTAAGGGGTGAGTATATCTCACTCCATCGTTCACACTAACTCTACCACACTCTAAATGTATAGAAGGCGGCTCTCTGGATGTACTGGCGTGTTAAGCATGAGTGCATCTAACACCATCCTTCGCTCTGTAAGCACTGGCGGTTTAAGGGGTGAGTATATCTCACTCCATCCTTCACACTAACTCTACCACACTCTAAATGTATAGAAGGCGGCTCTCTGGATGTACTGGCGGTGTTAAGCATGAGTGCATCTAACACCATCCTTCGCTCTGCAAGCACTGGCAGTGTGAGGGGTGAGTATATCTCACTCCATCCTTCACACTAACTCTACCACACTCTAAATGTATAGAAGGCGGCTCTCTGGATGTACTGGCGGTGTTAAGCATGAGTGCATCTAACACCATCCTTCTCTCTGTACGCACTGGCAGTGTGAGGGGTGAGTATATCTCACTCCATCCTTCACACTAACTCTACCACACTCTAAATGTTTAGAAGGCGGCTCTCTGGATGTACTGGCGAGTTAAGCATGAGTGCATCTAACACCATCCTTCGCTCTGTAAGCACTGGTGGTTTAAGGGGTGAGTATATCTCACTCCATCCTTCACACTAACTCTACCACACTCTAAATGTATAGAAGGCGGCTCTCTGGATGTACTGGCGGTATTAAGCATGAGTGCATCTAACACCATCCTTCGCTCTGTAAGCACTGGCAGTGTGAGGGGTGAGTATTTCTCACTCCATCCTTCACACTAACTCTACCACACTCTAAATGTATAGAAGGCGGCTCTCTGGATGTACTGGCGGTGTTAAGCATGAGTGCATCTAACACCATCCTTCGCTCTGTAAGCACTGGCAGTGTGAGGAGTGAGTATATCTCACTCCATCCTTTACACTAACTCTACCACACTCTAAATGTATAGAAGGCGGCTCTCTGGATGTACTGGCGTGTTAAGCATGAGTGCATCTAACACCATCCTTCGCTCTGTAAGCACTGGCGGTTGAAGGGGTGAGTATATCTCACTCCATCCTTCACATTAACTCTACCACACTCTAAATGTAAAAAAAATGCAGCTCTCTGGGTGCACTGGCGTGTTATGCATGAGTGCATTTAACACCATACTTCGCTCTGTAAGCACTGGCGGTTTAAGGGGTGAGTATATCTCACTCCATCCTTCACACTAACTCTGCCACACTGTAAATGTATAGAAGGCGGCTCTCAGGGTGCACTGGCATGTTAAGCATGAGTGCATCTAACACCATCCTTCGCTCTGTAAGCACTGGCAGTGTGAGGGGTGAGTATATCTCACTCCATCCTTCACACTAACTCTACCACACTCTAAATGTATAGAAGGCGGCTCTCTGGATGTACTGGCGGTGTTAAGCATGAGTGCATCTAACACCATCCATCTCTCTGTACGCACTGGCAGTGTGAGGGGTGAGTATATCTCGCTCCATCCTTCACACTAACTCTACCACACTGTAAATGTATAGAAGGCGGCTCTCTGGCGGTACTGGCGTGTTAAGCATGAGTGCATCTAACACCATACTTCGCTCTGTAAGCACTGGCAGTGTAAGGGGTAAGTATATCTCACTCCATCCTTCACACTAACTCTACCACACTCTAAATGTATAGAAGGCGGCTCTCTGAATGCACTGGCGTGTTAAGCATGAGTGCATCTAACACCATCCTTCACTCTGTAAGCACTGGCGGTTTAAGGGGTGAGTATATCTCACTCCATCCTTCACACTTACTCTACCACACTGTAAATGTATAGAAGGCGGCTTTCTGGGTGCACTGGCGTGTTAAGCATGAGTGCATCTTACACCATCCTTTGCTCTGTAAGCACTGGCGGTGTGAGGGGCGAGTATATCTCACTCCATCCTTCACACTAACTCTACCACACTCTAAATGTATAGAAGGCGGCTCTCTGGATGCACTGGCGGTGTTAAGCATGAGTGCATCTAACACCATCCTTCGCTCTGTAAGCACTGGCAGTGTGAGGGGTGAGTATATCTCACTCCATCCTTCACACTAACTCTACCACACTCTAAATGTAAAAAAAGGCGGCTTTCTGGGTGCACTGGCGTGTTAAGCATGAGTGCATCTAACACCATCCTTCGCTCTGTAAGCACTGGCGGTTTAAGGGGTGAGTATATCTCACTCCATCCTTCACACTAACTCTACCACACTCTAAATGTATAGAAGGCGACTCTCTGGATGTACTGGCGTGTTAAGCATGAGTGCATCTATCACCATCCTTCACTTTGTTAGCACTGGCGGTTTAAGGGGTGAGTATATCTCACTCCATCCTTCACACTAACTCTACCACACTCTAAATGTTTAGAAGGCGGCTCTCTGGATGTACTGGCGGTGTTAAGCATGAGTACATCTAACACCATCCTCCGCTCTGTAAGCACTGGCAGTGTGAGGGGTGAGTATATCTCACTCCATCCTTCACACTAACTCTACCACACTCTAAATGTATAGAAGGCGGCTCTCTGGATGTACTGGCGGTGTTAAGCATGAGTGCATCTAACACCATCCTTCGCTCTGTAAGCACTGGCGGGGTGAGTATATCTCGCTCCATCCTTCACACTAACTCTTCCACACTCGAAATGTATAGAAGGCGGCCCTCTGGATGTACTGGCGGTGTTAAGCATGAGTGCATCTAACACCATCCTTTGCTCTGTAAGCACTGGCGGTTTAAGGGGTGAGTATATCTCACTCCATCCTTCACACTAACTCTACCACACTCTAAATGTATAGAAGGCGGCTCTCTGGATGTACTGGCGGTGTTAAGCATGAGTGCATCTAACACCATCCTTCGCTCTGTAAGCACTGGCAGTGTGAGGGGTGAGTATATCTCACTCCATCCTTCACACTAACTCTACCACACTCTAAATGTATAGAAGGCGGCTCTCTGGATGTACTGGCGGTGTTAAGCATGAGTGCATCTAACACCATCCATCTCTCTGTACGCACTGGCAGTGTGAGGGGTGAGTATATCTCGCTCCATGCTTCACACTAACTCTACCACACTGTAAATGTATAGAAGGTGGCTCTCTGGCGGTACTGGCGTGTTAAGCATGAGTGCATCTAACACCATACTTCGCTCTGTAAGCACTGGCAGTGTAAGGGGTAAGTATATCTCACTCCATCCTTCACACTAACTCTACCACATTCTAAATGTATAGAAGGCGGCTCTCTGGATGCACTGGCGTGTTAAGCATGAGTGCATCTAACACCATCCTTCACTCTGTAAGCACTGGCGGTTTAAGGGTTGAGGATATCTCACTCCATCCTTCACACTTACTCTACCACACTGTAAATGTATAGAAGGCGGCTTTCTGGGTGCACTGGCGTGTTAAGCATGAGTGCATCTTACACCATCCTTCGCTCTGTAAGCACTGGCAGTGTGAGGGGTGAGTATATCTCGCTCCATCCTTCACACTAACTCTACCACACTCTAAATGTATAGAAGGCGGCTCACTGGATGTACTGGCGGTGTTCAGCATGAGTGCATCTAACACCATCCTTTGCTCTGTAAGCACTCGCAGTGTGAGGGGTGAGTATATCTCACTCCATCCTTCACACTAACTCTACCACACTGTAAATGTATAGAAGGCGGCTCTCAGGATGTACTGGCGTGTTAAGCATGAGTGCATCTAACACCATCCTTCGCTCTGTAAGCACTGGCAGTGTACGGGGTGAGTATATCTCGCTCCATCCTTCACACTAACTCTACCACACTCTAAATGTATAGAAGGCGGCCCTCTGGATGTACTGGCGGTGTTAAGCATGAGTGCATCTAACACCATCCTTCGCTCTGTAAGCACTGGCGGTTTAAGGGGTGAGTATATCTCACTCCATCGTTCACACTAACTCTACCACACTCTAAATGTATAGAAGGCGGCTCTCTGGATGTACTGGCGTGTTAAGCATGAGTGCATCTAACACCATCCTTCGCTCTGTAAGCACTGGCGGTTTAAGGGGTGAGTATATCTCACTCCATCCTTCACACTAACTCTACCACACTCTAAATGTATAGAAGGCGGCTCTCTGGATGTACTGGCGGTGTTAAGCATGAGTGCATCTAACACCATCCTTCGCTCTGCAAGCACTGGCAGTGTGAGGGGTGAGTATATCTCACTCCATCCTTCACACTAACTCTACCACACTCTAAATGTATAGAAGGCGGCTCTCTGGATGTACTGGCGGTGTTAAGCATGAGTGCATCTAACACCATCCTTCTCTCTGTACGCACTGGCAGTGTGAGGGGTGAGTATATCTCACTCCATCCTTCACACTAACTCTACCACACTCTAAATGTTTAGAAGGCGGCTCTCTGGATGTACTGGCGAGTTAAGCATGAGTGCATCTAACACCATCCTTCGCTCTGTAAGCACTGGCGGTTTAAGGGGTGAGTATATCTCACTCCATCCTTCACACTAACTCTACCACACTCTAAATGTATAGAAGGCGGCTCTCTGGATGTACTGGCGGTGTTAAGCATGAGTGCATCTAACACCATCCTTCTCTCTGTACGCACTGGCAGTGTGAGGGGTGAGTATATCTCACTCCATCCTTCACACTAACTCTACCACACTCTAAATGTTTAGAAGGCGGCTCTCTGGATGTACTGGCGAGTTAAGCATGAGTGCATCTAACACCATCCTTCGCTCTGTAAGCACTGGTGGTTTAAGGGGTGAGTATATCTCACTCCATCCTTCACACTAACTCTACCACACTCTAAATGTATAGAAGGCGGCTCTCTGGATGTACTGGCGGTATTAAGCATGAGTGCATCTAACACCATCCTTCGCTCTGTAAGCACTGGCAGTGTGAGGGGTGAGTATTTCTCACTCCATCCTTCACACTAACTCTACCACACTCTAAATGTATAGAAGGCGGCTCTCTGGATGTACTGGCGGTGTTAAGCATGAGTGCATCTAACACCATCCTTCGCTCTGTAAGCACTGGCAGTGTGAGGAGTGAGTATATCTCACTCCATCCTTTACACTAACTCTACCACACTCTAAATGTATAGAAGGCGGCTCTCTGGATGTACTGGCGTGTTAAGCATGAGTGCATCTAACACCATCCTTCGCTCTGTAAGCACTGGCGGTTGAAGGGGTGAGTATATCTCACTCCATCCTTCACACTAACTCTACCACACTCTAAATGTAAAAAAAATGCAGCTCTCTGGGTGCACTGGCGTGTTATGCATGAGTGCATTTAACACCATCCTTCGCTCTGTAAGCACTGGCGGTTTAAGGGGTGAGTATATCTCACTCCATCCTTCACACTAACTCTGCCACACTGTAAATGTATAGAAGGCGGCTCTCAGGGTGCACTGGCATGTTAAGCATGAGTGCATCTAACACCATCCTTCGCTCTGTAAGCACTGGCAGTGTGAGGGGTGAGTATATCTCACTCCATCCTTCACACTAACTCTACCACACTCTAAATGTATAGAAGGCGGCTCTCTGGATGTACTGGCGGTGTTAAGCATGTGTGCATCTAACACCATCCATCTCTCTGTACGCACTGGCAGTGTGAGGGGTGAGTATATCTCGCTCCATCCTTCACACTAACTCTACCACACTGTAAATGTATAGAAGGCGGCTCTCTGGCGGTACTGGCGTGTTAAGCATGAGTGCATCTAACACCATACTTCGCTCTGTAACACTGGCAGTGTAAGGGGTAAGTATATCTCACTCCATCCTTCACACTAACTCTACCACACTCTAAATGTATAGAAGGCGGCTCTCTGAATGCACTGGCGTGTTAAGCATGAGTGCATCTAACACCATCCTTCACTCTGTAAGCACTGGCGGTTTAAGGGGTGAGTATATCTCACTCCATCCTTCACACTTACTCTACCACACTGTAAATGTATAGAAGGCGGCTTTCTGGGTGCACTGGCGTGTTAAGCATGAGTGCATCTTACACCATCCTTCGCTCTGTAAGCACTGGCGGTGTGAGGGGTGAGTATATCTCACTCCATCCTTCACACTAACTCTACCACACTCTAAATGTATAGAAGGCGGCTCTCTGGATGCACTGGCGGTGTTAAGCATGAGTGCATCTAACACCATCCTTCGCTCTGTAAGCACTGGCAGTGTGAGGGGTGAGTATATCTCACTTCATCCTTCACACTAACTCTACCACACTCTAAATGTAAAAAAAGGCGGCTTTCTGGGTGCACTGGCGTGTTAAGCATGAGTGCATCTAACACCATCCTTCGCTCTGTAAGCACTGGCGGTTTAAGGGGTGAGTATATCTCACTCCATCCTTCACACTAACTCTACCACACTCTAAATGTATAGAAGGCGACTCTCTGGATGTACTGGCGTGTTAAGCATGAGTGCATCTATCACCATCCTTCACTTTGTTAGCACTGGCGGTTTAAGGGGTGAGTATATCTCACTCCATCCTTCACACTAACTCTACCACACTCTAAATGTTTAGAAGGCGGCTCTCTGGATGTACTGGCGGTGTTAAGCATGAGTACATCTAACACCATCCTCCGCTCTGTAAGCACTGGCAGTGTGAGGGGTGAGTATATCTCACTCCATCCTTCACACTAACTCTACCACACTCTAAATGTATAGAAGGCGGGCTCTCTGGATGTACTGGCGGTGTTAAGCATGAGTGCATCTAACACCATCCTTCGCTCTGTAAGCACTGGCGGGGTGAGTATATCTCGCTCCATCCTTCACACTAACTCTTCCACACTCGAAATGTATAGAAGGCGGCCCTCTGGATGTACTGGCGGTGTTAAGCATGAGTGCATCTAACACCATCCTTTGCTCTGTAAGCACTGGCGGTTTAAGGGGTGAGTATATCTCACTCCATCCTTCACACTAACTCTACCACACTCTAAATGTATAGAAGGCGGCTCTCTGGATGTACTGGCGGTGTTAAGCATGAGTGCATCTAACACCATCCTTCGCTCTGTAAGCACTGGCAGTGTGAGGGGTGAGTATATCTCACTCCATCCTTCACACTAACTCTACCACACTCTAAATGTATAGAAGGCGGCTCTCTGGATGTACTGGCGGTGTTAAGCATGAGTGCATCTAACACCATCCATCTCTCTGTACGCACTGGCAGTGTGAGGGGTGAGTATATCTCACTCCATCCTTCACACTAACTCTACCACACTGTAAATGTATAGAAGGTGGCTCTCTGGCGGTACTGGCGTGTTAAGCATGAGTGCATCTAACACCATACTTCGCTCTGTAAGCACTGGCAGTGTAAGGGGTAAGTATATCTCACTCCATCCTTCACACTAACTCTACCACACTCTAAATGTATAGAAGGCGGCTCTCTGGATGCACTGGCGTGTTAATCATGAGTGCATCTAACACCATCCTTCACTCTGTAAGCACTGGCGGTTTAAGGGGTGAAGATATCTCACTCCATCCTTCACACTTACTCTACCACACTGTAAATGTATAGAAGGCGGCTTTCTGGGTGCACTGGCGTGTTAAGCATGAGTGCATCTTACACCATCCTTCGCTCTGTAAGCACTGGCAGTGTGAGGGGTGAGTATATCTCGCTCCATCCTTCACACTAACTCTACCACACTCTAAATGTATAGAAGGCGGCTCACTGGATGTACTGGCGGTGTTCAGCATGAGTGCATCTAACACCATCCTTTGCTCTGTAAGCACTCGCAGTGTGAGGGGTGAGTATATCTCACTCCATCCTTCACACTAACTCTACCACACTGTAAATGTATAGAAGGCGGCTCTCAGGATGTACTGGCGTGTTAAGCATGAGTGCATCTAACACCATCCTTCGCTCTGTAAGCACTGGCAGTGTACGGGGTGAGTATATCTCGCTCCATCCTTCACACTAACTCTACCACACTCTAAATGTATAGAAGGCGGCCCTCTGGATGTACTGGCGGTGTTAAGCATGAGTGCATCTAACACCATCCTTCGCTCTGTAAGCACTGGCGGTTTAAGGGGTGAGTATATCTCACTCCATCGTTCACACTAACTCTACCACACTCTAAATGTATAGAAGGCGGCTCTCTGGATGTACTGGCGTGTTAAGCATGAGTGCATCTAACACCATCCTTCGCTCTGTAAGCACTGGCGGTTTAAGGGGTGAGTATATCTCACTCCATCCTTCACACTAACTCTACCACACTCTAAATGTATAGAAGGCGGCTCTCTGGATGTACTGGCGGTGTTAAGCATGAGTGCATCTAACACCATCCTTCGCTCTGCAAGCACTGGCAGTGTGAGGGGTGAGTATATCTCACTCCATCCTTCACACTAACTCTACCACACTCTAAATGTATAGAAGGCGGCTCTCTGGATGTACTGGCGGTGTTAAGCATGAGTGCATCTAACACCATCCTTCTCTCTGTACGCACTGGCAGTGTGAGGGGTGAGTATATCTCACTCCATCCTTCACACTAACTCTACCACACTCTAAATGTTTAGAAGGCGGCTCTCTGGATGTACTGGCGAGTTAAGCATGAGTGCATCTAACACCATCCTTCGCTCTGTAAGCACTGGCGGTTTAAGGGGTGAGTATATCTCACTCCATCCTTCACACTAACTCTACCACACTCTAAATGTATAGAAGGCGGCTCTCTGGATGTACTGGCGGTGTTAAGCATGAGTGCATCTAACACCATCCTTCTCTCTGTACGCACTGGCAGTGTGAGGGGTGAGTATATCTCACTCCATCCTTCACACTAACTCTACCACACTCTAAATGTTTAGAAGGCGGCTCTCTGGATGTACTGGCGAGTTAAGCATGAGTGCATCTAACACCATCCTTCGCTCTGTAAGCACTGGTGGTTTAAGGGGTGAGTATATCTCACTCCATCCTTCACACTAACTCTACCACACTCTAAATGTATAGAAGGCGGCTCTCTGGATGTACTGGCGGTATTAAGCATGAGTGCATCTAACACCATCCTTCGCTCTCTAAGCACTGGCAGTGTGAGGGGTGAGTATTTCTCACTCCATCCTTCACACTAACTCTACCACACTCTAAATGTATAGAAGGCGGCTCTCTGGATGTACTGGCGGTGTTAAGCATGAGTGCATCTAACACCATCCTTCGCTCTGTAAGCAATGGCAGTGTGAGGAGTGAGTATATCTCACTCCATCCTTTACACTAACTCTACCACACTCTAAATGTATAGAAGGCGGCTCTCTGGATGTACTGGCGTGTTAAGCATGAGTGCATCTAACACCATCCTTCGCTCTGTAAGCACTGGCGGTTGAAGGGGTGAGTATATCTCACTCCATCCTTCACACTAACTCTACCACACTCTAAATGTAAAAAAAATGCAGCTCTCTGGGTGCACTGGCGTGTTATGCATGAGTGCATTTAACACCATCCTTCGCTCTGTAAGCACTGGCGGTTTAAGGGGTGAGTATATCTCACTCCATCCTTCACACTAACTCTGCCACACTGTAAATGTATAGAAGGCGGCTCTCAGGGTGCACTGGCATGTTAAGCATGAGTGCATCTAACACCATCCTTCGCTCTGTATGCACTGGTAGTGTGAGGGGTGAGTATATCTCACTCCATCCTTCACACTAACTCTACCACACTCTAAATGTATAGAAGGCGGCTCTCTGGATGTACTGGCGGTGTTAAGCATGAGTGCATCTAACACCATCCATCTCTCTGTACGCACTGGCAGTGTGAGGGGTGAGTATATCTCGCTCCATCCTTCACACTAACTCTACCACACTGTAAATGTATAGAAGGCGGCTCTCTGGCGGTACTGGCGTGTTAAGCATGAGTGCATCTAACACCATACTTCGCTCTGTAAGCACTGGCAGTGTAAGGGGTAAGTATATCTCACTCCATCCTTCACACTAACTCTACCACACTCTAAATGTATAGAAGGCGGCTCTCTGAATGCACTGGCGTGTTAAGCATGAGTGCATCTAACACCATCCTTCACTCTGTAAGCACTGGCGGTTTAAGGGGTGAGTATATCTCACTCCATCCTTCACACTTACTCTACCACACTGTAAATGTATAGAAGGCGGCTTTCTGGGTGCACTGGCGTGTTAAGCATGAGTGCATCTTACACCATCCTTCGCTCTGTAAGCACTGGCAGTGTGAGGGGTGAGTATATCTCACTCCATCCTTCACACTAACTCTACCACACTCTAAATGTATAGAAGGCGGCTCTCTGGATGCACTGGCGGTGTTAAGCATGAGTGCATCTAACACCATCCTTCGCTCTGTAAGCACTGGCAGTGTGAGGGGTGAGTATATCTCACTCCATCCTTCACACTAACTCTACCACACTCTAAATGTAAAAAAAGGCGGCTTTCTGGGTGCACTGGCGTGTTAAGCATGAGTGCATCTAACGCCATCCTTCGCTCTGTAAGCACTGGCGGTTTAAGGGGTGAGTATATCTCACTCCATCCTTCACACTAACTCTACCACACTCTAAATGTATAGAAGGCGACTCTCTGGATGTACTGGCGTGTTAAGCATGAGTGCATCTATCACCATCCTTCACTTTGTTAGCACTGGCGGTTTAAGGGGTGAGTATATCTCACTCCATCCTTCACACTAACTCTACCACACTCTAAATGTTTAGAAGGCGGCTCTCTGGATGTACTGGCGGTGTTAAGCATGAGTACATCTAACACCATCCTCCGCTCTGTAAGCACTGGCAGTGTGAGGGGTGAGTATATCTCACTCCATCCTTCACACTAACTCTACCACACTCTAAATGTATAGAAGGCGGCTCTCTGGATGTACTGGCGGTGTTAAGCATGAGTGCATCTAACACCATCCTTCGCTCTGTAAGCACTGGCGGGGTGAGTATATCTCGCTCCATCCTTCACACTAACTCTTCCACACTCGAAATGTATAGAAGGCGGCCCTCTGGATGTACTGGCGGTGTTAAGCATGAGTGCATCTAACACCATCCTTTGCTCTGTAAGCACTGGCGGTTTAAGGGGTGAGTATATCTCACTCCATCCTTCACACTAACTCTACCACACTCTAAATGTATAGAAGGCGGCTCTCTGGATGTACTGGCGGTGTTAAGCATGAGTGCATCTAACACCATCCTTCGCTCTGTAAGCACTGGCAGTGTGAGGGGTGAGTATATCTCACTCCATCCTTCACACTAACTCTACCACACTCTAAATGTATAGAAGGCGGCTCTCTGGATGTACTGGCGGTGTTAAGCATGAGTGCATCTAACACCATCCATCTCTCTGTACGCACTGGCAGTGTGAGGGGTGAGTATATCTCGCTCCATCCTTCACACTAACTCTACCACACTGTAAATGTATAGAAGGTGGCTCTCTGGCGGTACTGGCGTGTTAAGCATGAGTGCATCTAACACCATACTTCGCTCTGTAAGCACTGGCAGTGTAAGGGGTAAGTATATCTCACTCCATCCTTCACACTAACTCTACCACACTCTAAATGTATAGAAGGCGGCTCTCTGGATGCACTGGCGTGTTAAGCATGAGTGCATCTAACACCATCCTTCACTCTGTAAGCACTGGCGGTTTAAGGGGTGAGGATATCTCACTCCATCCTTCACACTTACTCTACCACACTGTAAATGTATAGAAGGCGGCTTTCTGGGTGCACTGGCGTGTTAAGCATGAGTGCATCTTACACCATCCTTCGCTCTGTAAGCACTGGCAGTGTGAGGGGTGAGTATATCTCGCTCCATCCTTCACACTAACTCTACCACACTCTAAATGTATAGAAGGCGGCTCACTGGATGTACTGGCGGTGTTCAGCATGAGTGCATCTAACACCATCCTTTGCTCTGTAAGCACTCGCAGTGTGAGGGGTGAGTATATCTCACTCCATCCTTCACACTAACTCTACCACACTGTAAATGTATAGAAGGCGGCTCTCAGGATGTACTGGCGTGTTAAGCATGAGTGCATCTAACACCATCCTTCGCTCTGTAAGCACTGGCAGTGTACGGGGTGAGTATATCTCGCTCCATCCTTCACACTAACTCTACCACACTCTAAATGTATAGAAGGCGGCCCTCTGGATGTACTGGCGGTGTTAAGCATGAGTGCATCTAACACCATCCTTCGCTCTGTAAGCACTGGCGGTTTAAGGGGTGAGTATATCTCACTCCATCGTTCACACTAACTCTACCACACTCTAAATGTATAGAAGGCGGCTCTCTGGATGTACTGGCGTGTTAAGCATGAGTGCATCTAACACCATCCTTCGCTCTGTAAGCACTGGCGGTTTAAGGGGTGAGTATATCTCACTCCATCCTTCACACTAACTCTACCACACTCTAAATGTATAGAAGGCGGCTCTCTGGATGTACTGGCGGTGTTAAGCATGAGTGCATCTAACACCATCCTTCGCTCTGCAAGCACTGGCAGTGTGAGGGGTGAGTATATCTCACTCCATCCTTCACACTAACTCTACCACACTCTAAATGTATAGAAGGCGGCTCTCTGGATGTACTGGCGGTGTTAAGCATGAGTGCATCTAACACCATCCTTCTCTCTGTACGCACTGGCAGTGTGAGGGGTGAGTATATCTCACTCCATCCTTCACACTAACTCTACCACACTCTAAATGTTTAGAAGGCGGCTCTCTGGATGTACTGGCGAGTTAAGCATGAGTGCATCTAACACCATCCTTCGCTCTGTAAGCACTGGCGGTTTAAGGGGTGAGTATATCTCACTCCATCCTTCACACTAACTCTACCACACTCTAAATGTATAGAAGGCGGCTCTCTGGATGTACTGGCGGTATTAAGCATGAGTGCATCTAACACCATCCTTCGCTCTGTAAGCACTGGCAGTGTGAGGGGTGAGTATTTCTCACTCCATCCTTCACACTAACTCTACCACACTCTAAATGTATAGAAGGCGGCTCTCTGGATGTACTGGCGGTGTTAAGCATGAGTGCATCTAACACCATCCTTCGCTCTGTAAGCACTGGCAGTGTGAGGAGTGAGTATATCTCACTCCATCCTTTACACTAACTCTACCACACTCTAAATGTATAGAAGGCAGCTCTCTGGATGTACTGGCGTGTTAAGCATGAGTGCATCTAACACCATCCTTCGCTCTGTAAGCACTGGCGGTTGAAGGGGTGAGTATATCTCACTCCATCCTTCACACTAACTCTACCACACTCTAAATGTAAAAAAAATGCAGCTCTCTGGGTGCACTGGCGTGTTATGCATGAGTGCATTTAACACCATCCTTCGCTCTGTAAGCACTGGCGGTTTAAGGGGTGAGTATATCTCACTCCATCCTTCACACTAACTCTGCCACACTGTAAATGTATAGAAGGCGGCTCTCAGGGTGCACTGGCATGTTAAGCATGAGTGCATCTAACACCATCCTTCGCTCTGTAAGCACTGGCAGTGTGAGGGGTGAGTATATCTCACTCCATCCTTCACACTAACTCTACCACACTCTAAATGTATAGAAGGCGGCTCTCTGGATGTACTGGCGGTGTTAAGCATGAGTGCATCTAACACCATCCATCTCTCTGTACGCACTGGCAGTGTGAGGGGTGAGTATATCTCGCTCCATCCTTCACACTAACTCTACCACACTGTAAATGTATAGAAGGCGGCTCTCTGGCGGTACTGGCGTGTTAAGCATGAGTGCATCTAACACCATACTTCGCTCTGTAAGCACTGGCAGTGTAAGGGGTAAGTATATCTCACTCCATCCTTCACACTAACTCTACCACACTCTAAATGTATAGAAGGCGGCTCTCTGGATGCACTGGCGGTGTTAAGCATGAGTGCATCTAACACCATCCTTCACTCTGTAAGCACTGGCAGTGTGAGGGGTGAGTATATCTCACTCCATCCTTCACACTTATTCTACCACACTCTAAATGTATAGAAGGCGGCTCTCTGGATGCACTGGCGGTGTTAAGCATGAGTGCATCTAACACCATCCTTCACTCTGTAAGCACTGGCAGTGTGAGGGGTGAGTATATCTCACTCCATCCTTCACACTAACTCTACCACACTCTAAATGTAAAAAAAGGCGGCTTTCTGGGTGCACTGGCGTGTTAAGCATGAGTGCATCTAACACAATCCTTCGCTCTGTAAGCACTGGTGGTTTAAGGGGTGAGTATATCTCACTCCATCCTTCACACTAACTCTACCACACTCTAAATGTATAGAAGGTGACTCTCTGGATGTACTGGCGTGTTAAGCATGAGCGCATCTATCACCATCCTTCACTTTGTTAGCACTGGCGGTTTAAGGGGTGAGTATATCTCACTCCATCCTTCACACTAACTCTACCACACTCTAAATGTATAGAAGGCGGCTCTCTGGATGCACTGGCGGTGTTAAGCATGAGTGCATCTAACACCATCCTTCACTCTGTAAGCACTGGCAGTGTGAGGGGTGAGTATATCTCACTCCATCCTTCACACTTATTCTACCACACTCTAAATGTATAGAAGGCGGCTCTCTGGATGTACTGGCGGTATTAAGCATGAGTACATCTAACACCATCCTTCGCTCTGTAAGCACTGGCAGGGTGAGGGGTGAGTATTTCTCACTCCATCCTTCACACTAACTCTACCACACTCTAAATGTATAGAAGGCGGCTATCTGGATGCACTGGCGGTGTTAAGCATGAGTGCATCTAACACCATCCTTCGCTCTGTAAGCACTGGCAGTGTGAGGAGTGAGTATATCTCACTCCATCCTTTACACTAACTCTACCACACTCTCAATGTATAGAAGGCGGCTCTCTGGATGTACTGGCGTGTTAAGCATGAGTGCATCTAACACCATCCTTCGCTCTGTAAGCACTGGCGGTTGAAGGGGTGAGTATATCTCACTCCATCCTTCACACTAACTCTACCACACTCTAAATGTAAAAAAAATGCAGCTCTCTGGGTGCACTGGCGTGTTAAGCATGAGTGCATTTAACACCATCCTTCGCTCTGTAAGCACTGGCGGTTAAAGGGGTTAGTATATCTCACTCCATCCTTCACACTAACTCTGCCACACTGTAAATGTATAGAAGGCGGCTCTCAGGGTGCATTGGCGTGTTAAGCATGAGTGCATCTAACACCATCCTTCGCTCTGTAAGCACTGGCAGTGTGAGGGGTTAGTATATCTCACTCCATCCTTCACACTAACTCTACCACACTCTAAATGTATAGAAGGCGGCTCTCTGGATGCACTGGCGGTGTTAAGCATGAGTGCATCTAACACCATCCTTCGCTCTGTAAGCACTGGCAGTGTGAGGGGTGAGTATATCTCACTCCATCCTTCACACTAACTCTACCACACTCTAAATGTAAAAAAGGCGGCTTTCTGGGTGCACTGGCGTGTTAAGCATGAGTGCATCTAACACCATCCTTCCCTCTGTAAGCACTGGCGGTTTAAGGGGTGAGTATATCTCACTCCATCCTTCACACTAACTCTACCACACTCTAAATGTTTAGAAGGCGGCTCTCTGGATGTACTGGCGGTGTTAAGCATGAGTACATCTAACACCATCCTCCGCTCTGTAAGCACTGGCAGTGTGAGGGGTGAGTATATCTCACTACATCCTTCACACTAACTCTACCACACTCTAAATGTATAGAAGGCGGCTCTCTGGATGTACTGGCGGTGTTAAGCATGAGTGCATCTAACACCATCCTTCGCTCTGTAAGCACTGGCGGGGTGAGTATTTCTCGCTCCATCCTTCACACTAACTCTTCCACACTCGAAATGTATAGAAGGCGGCCCTCTGGATGTACTGGCGGTGTTAAGCATGAGTGCATCTAACACCATCCTTTGCTCTGTAAGCACTGGCGGTTTAGCCCCTTCGGTGCTCATGACGGAATGGTTCCGTCATGACCCACAGTTGAGCTGTGCTCATGACGGAACCATTCCGTCATGACCCCGCCCGCGCAAGATTCCGCCAGCACAGCGGCGGAATCTGCGGAGCATCGAAGGGGTTAAGGGGTGAGTATATCTCACTCCATCCTTCACACTAACTCTACCACACTCTAAATGTATAGAAGGCGGCTCTCTGGATGTACTGGCGGTGTTAAGCATGAGTGCATCTAACACCATCCTTTGCTCTGTAAGCACTGGCAGTGTGAGGGGTGAGTATATCTCACTCCATCCTTCACACTAACTCTACCACACTCTAAATGTATAGAAGGCGGCTCTCTGGATGTACTGGCGGTGTTAAGCATGAGTGCATCTAACACCATCCATCTCTCTGTACGCACTGGCAGTGTGAGGGGTGAGTATATCTCGCTCCATCCTTCACACTAACTCTACCACACTGTAAATGTATAGAAGGCGGCTCTCTGGCGGTACTGGCGTGTTAAGCATGAGTGCATCTAACACCATACTTCGCTCTGTAAGCACTGGCAGTGTAAGGGGTAAGTATATCTCACTCCATCCTTCACACTAACTCTACCACACTCTAAATGTATAGAAGGCGGCTCTCTGGATGCACTGGCGTGTTAAGCATGAGTGCATCTAACACCATCCTTCACTCTGTAAGCACTGGCGGTTTAAGGGGTGAGTATATCTCACTCCATCCTTCACACTTACTCTACCACACTGTAAATGTATAGAAGGCGGCTTTCTGGGTGCACTGGCGTGTTAAGCATGAGTGCATCTTACACCATCCTTCGCTCTGTAAGCACTGGCAGTGTGAGGGGTGAGCATATCTCGCTCCATCCTTCACACTAACTCTACCACACTCTAAATGTATAGAAGGCGGCTCTCTGGATGTACTGGCGGTGGTAAGCATGAGTGCATCTAACACCATCCTTCGCTCTGTAAGCACTGGCGGGGTGAGTATATCTCGCTCCATCCTTCACACTAACTCTACCACACTCTAAATGTATAGAAGGCGGCCCTCTGGATGTACTGGCGGTGTTAAGCATGAGTGCATCTAACACCATCCTTTGCTCTGTAAGCACTGGCGGTTTAAGGGGTGAGATATCTCACTCCATCCTTCACACTAACTCTACCACACTCTAAATGTATAGAAGGCGGCTCTCTGGATGTACTGGCGGTGTTAAGCATGAGTGCATCTAACACCATCCTTCGCTCTGTAAGCACTGGCAGTGTGAGGGGTGAGTATATCTCACTCCATCCTTCACACTAACTCTACCACACTCTAAATGTATCGAAGGCGGCTCTCTGGATGCACTGGCGTGTTAAGCATGAGTGCATCTAACACCATCCTTCGCTCTGTAAGCACTGGCAGTGTGAGGGGTGAGTATATCTCACTCCATCCTTCACACTAACTCTACCACACTCTAAATGTATAGAAGGCGGCTCTCTGGATGTACTGGCGGTGTTAAGCATGAGTGCATCTAACACCATCCTTCGCTCTGTAAGCACTGGCAGTTTAAGGGGTGAGTATATCTCACTCCATCCTTCACACTAACTCTACCACACTCTAAATGTAAAAAATGGCGGCTCTCTGGGTGCACTGGCGTGTTAAGCCTGAGTGCATCTAACACCATCCTTCGCTCTGTAAGAACTGGCGGTTCAAGGGGTGAGCATATCTCACTCGATCCTTCACACTAACTCTACCACACTCTAAATGTATAGAAGGCGGCTCTCTGGATGTACTGGCGGTGTTAAGCATGAGTGCATCTAACACCATCCTTTGCTCAGTAAGCACTGGCAGTGTGAGGGGTGAGTATATCCCGCTCCATCCTTCACACTAACTCTACCACACTCTAAATGTATAGAAGGCGGCTCTCTGGATGTACTGGCGTGTTAAGCATGAGTGCATCTAACACCATCCTTCGCTCTGTAAGCACTGGCGGTTTAAAGGGTGAGTATATCTCACTCCATCCTTCACACTAACTCTACCACACTCTAAATGTATAGAAGGCGGCTCTCTGGATCTACTGGCGGTGTTAAGCATGAGTGCATCTAACACCATCCTTCGCTCTGTAAGCACTGGCAGTGTGAGGGGTGAGTATATCTCACTCCATCCTTCACACTAACTCTACCACACTCTAAATGTATAGAAGGCGGCTCTCTGGGTGCACTGGCGGTGTTAAGCATGAGTGCATCTAACACCATCCTTCGCTCTGTAAGCACTCGCATGGTGAGGGGTGAGTATATCTCACTCCATCCTGCACACTAACTCTACCACACTGTAAATGTATAGAAGGCGGCTCTCTGGATGTACTGGCGTGTCAAGCATGAGTGCATCTAACACCATCCTTCGCTCTGTAAGCACTGGCGGTTTAATGGGTGAATATATCTCACTCCATCCTTCACACTAACTCTACCACACTCTAAATGTATAAAAGGCGGCTCTCTGGATGCACGGGCGGTGTTAAGCATGAGTGCATCTAACACCATCCTTCGCTCTGTAAGCACTGGCGGTTTAAGGAGTGAGTATATCTCACTCCATCCTTCACACTAACTCTACCACACTCTAAATGTATAGAAGGCGGCTCTCTGGATGTACTGGCGGTGTTAAGCATGAGTGCGTCTAACACCATCCTTCGCTCTGTAAGCACTGGCGGTTTAAGGGGAGAGTATATCTCACTCGATCCTTCACACTAACTCTACCACACTCTAAATGTATAGAAGGCGGCTCTCTGGATGTACTGGCAAGTTAAGCATAAGTGCATCTAACACCATCCTTCGCTCTGTAAGCACTGGCGGTTTAAGGGGCGAGTATATCTCACTCCATCCTTCACACTAACTCTACCACACTCTAAATGTATAGAAGGCGGCTCTCTGGATGTACTGGTGTGTTAAGCATGAGTGCATCTAACACCATCCTTCACTTTGTAAGCACTGGCAGTGTGAGGGGTGAGTATATCTCACTCCATCCTTCACACTAATTCTACCACACTCTAAATGTATAGAAGGCGGCTCTCTGGATGCACTGGCGGTGTTAAGCATGAGTGCATCTAATACCATCCTTCACTCTTTAAGCACTGGCAGTGTGAGGGGTGAGTATATCTCACTCCATCCTTCACACTAACTCTACCACACTCTAAATGTAAAAAAAGGCGGCTTTCTGGGTGCACTGGCGTGTTAAGCATGAGTGCATCTAACACCATCCTTTGCTCTGTAAGCACTGGCGGTTTAAGGGGTGAGTATATCTCACTCCATCCTTCACACTAACTCTACCACACTCTAAATGTATAGAAGGTGACTCTCTGGATGTACTGGCGTGTTAAGCATGAGTGCATCTATCGCCATCCTTCACTTTGTTAGCACTGGCGGTTTAAGGGGTGAGTATATCTCACTCCATCCTTCACACTAACTCTACCACACTCTAAATGTTTAGAAGGCGGCTCTCTGGATGTACTGGCGGTGTTAAGCATGAGTACATCTAACACCATCCTCCGCTCTGTAAGCACTGGCAGTGTGAGGGGTGAGTATATCTCACTCCATCCTTCAAACTAACTCTACCACACTCTAAATGTATAGAAGGCGGCTCTCTGGATGTACTGGCGGTGTTAAGCATGAGTGCATCTAACACCATCCTTCGCTCTGTAAGCACTGGCGGGGTGAGTATATCTCGCTCCATCCTTCACACTAACTCTTCCACACTCGAAATGTATAGAAGGCGGCCCTCTGGATGTACTGGCGGTGTTAAGCATGAGTGCATCTAACACCATCCTTTGCTCTGTAAGCACTGGCGGTTTAAGGGGTGAGTATATCTCACTCCATCCTTCACACTAACTCTACCACACTCTAAATGTACAGAAGGCGGCTCTCTGGATGTACTGGCGGTGTTAAGCATGAGTGCATCTGACACCATCCTTCGCTCTGTAAGCACTGGCGGTTTAAGGGGTGAGTATATCTCACTCCATCCTTCACACTAACTCTACCACACTCTAAATGTATAGAAGGCGGCTCTCTCGATGTACTGGCGGTGTTAAGCATGAGTGCATCTAACATCATCCTTTGCTCTGTAAGCACTGGCAGGGTGAGGGGTGAGTATATCTCGCTCCATCCTTCACGCTAACTCTACCACACTCTAAATGTATAGAAGACGGCTCTCTGGATGTACTGGCGGTGTTAAGCATGAGTGCATCTAACACCATCCTTCGCTCTGTAAGCACTGGCAGTGTGAGGGGTGAGTATATCTCACTCCATCCTTCACACTAACTCTACCACACTCTAAATGTATAGAAGGCTGCTCTCTGGATGTACTGGCGGTGTTAAGCATGAGTGCATCTAACACCATCCATCTCTCTATACGCACTGGCAGTGTGAGGGGTGAGTATATCTCGCTCCATCCTTCACACTAACTCTACCACACTGTAAATGTATAGAAGGCGGCTCTCTGGCGGTACTGGCGTGTTAAGCATGAGTGCATCTAACACCATACTTCGCTCTGTAACCACTGGCAGTGTAAGGGGTGAGTATATCTCACTCCATCCTTCACACTAACTCTACCACACTCTAAATGTATAGAAGGCGGCTCTCTGGATGTACTGGCGGTGTTAAGCATGAGTGCATCTAACACCATCCTTCTCTCTGTACGCACTGGCAGTGTGAGGGGTGAGTATATCTCGCTCTATCCTTCACACTAACTCTACCACACTGTAAATGTATAGAAGGCGGCTCTCTGGATGTACTGGCGTGTTAAGCATGAGTGCATCTAACACCATCCTTCACTCTGTAAGCACTGGCGGTTTAAGGGGTGAGTATATCTCACTCCATCCTTCACACTAACTCTACCACACTCTAAATGTATAGAAGGCGGCTCTCTGGATGTACTGGCGGTATTAAGCATGAGTGCATCTAACACCATCCTTCGCTCTGTAAGCACTGGCAGTGTGAGGGGTGAGTATTTCTCACTCCATCCTTCACACTAACTCTACCACACTCTAAATGTATAGAAGGCGGCTCTCTGGATGTACTGGCGGTGTTAAGCATGAGTGCATCTAACACCATCCTTCGCTCTGTAAGCACTGGCAGTGTGAGGAGTGAGTATATCTCACTCCATCCTTTACACTAACTCTACCACACTCTAAATGTATAGAAGGCGGCTCTCTGGATGTACTGGCGTGTTAAGCATGAGTGCATCTAACACCATCCTTCGCTCTGTAAGCACTGGCGGTTGAAGGGGTGAGCATATCTCACTCCATCCTTCACACTAACTCTACCACACTCTAAATGTAAACAAAATGCAGCTCTCTGGGTGCACTGGCGTGTTATGCATGAGTGCATTTAACACCATCCTTCGCTCTGTAAGCACTGGCGGTTTAAGGGGTGAGTATATCTCACTCCATCCTTCACACTAACTCTGCCACACTGTAAATGTATAGAAGGTGGCTCTCAGGGTGCACTGGCATGTTAAGCATGAGTGCATCTAACACCATCCTTCGCTCTGTAAGCACTGGCAGTGTGAGGGGTGAGTATATCTCACTCCATCCTTCACACTAACTCTACCACACTCTAAATGTATAGAAGGCGGCTCTCTGGATGCACTGGCGGTGTTAAGCATGAGTGCATCTAACACCATCCTTCACTCTGTAAGCACTGGCAGTGTGAGGGGTGAGTATATCTCACTCCATCCTTCACACTAACTCTACCACACTCTAAAAGTAAAAAAAGGCGGCTTTCTGGGTGCACTGGCGTGTTAAGCATGAGTGCATCTAACACCATCCTTCGCTCTGTAAGCACTGGCGGTTTAAGGGGTGAGTATATCTCACTCCATCCTTCACACTAACTCTACCACACTCTAAATGTATAGAAGGTGACTCTCTGGATGTACTGGCGTGTTAAGCATGAGTGCATCTATCACCATCCTTCACTTTGTTAGCACTGGCGGTTTAAGGGGTGAGTATATCTCACTCCATCCTTCACACTAATTCTACCACACTCTAAATGTTTAGAAGGCGGCTCTCTGGATGTACTGGCGGTGTTAAGCATGAGTACATTTAACACCATCCTCCGCTCTGTAAGCGCTGGCAGTGTGAGGGGTGAGTATATCTCACTCCATCCTTCTAACTAACTCTACCACACTCTAAATGTTTAGAAGGCGGCTCTCTGGATGTACTGGCGGTGTTAAGCATGAGTGCATCTACCACCATCCTTCGCTCTGTAAGCACTGGCGGGGTGAGTATATCTCGCTCCATCCTTCACACTAACTCTTCCACACTCGAAATGTATAGAAGGCGGCCCTCTGGATGTACTGGCGGTATTAAGCATGAGTGCATCTAACACCATCCTTTGCTCTGTAAGCACTGGCGGTTTAAGGGGTGAGTATATCTCACTCCATCCTTCACACTAACTCTACCACACTCTAAATGTACAGAAGGCGGCTCTCTGGATGAACTGGCGGTGTTAAGCATGAGTGCATCTAACACCATCCTTCGCTCTGTAAGCACTGGCGGTTTAAGGGGTGAGTATATCTCACTCCATCCTTCACACTAACTCTACCACACTCTAAATGTATAGAAGGCGGCTCTCTCGATGTACTGGCGGTGTTAAGCATGAGTGCATCTAACACCATCCTTTGCTCTGTAAGCACTGGCAGTGTGAGGGGTGAGTATATCTCGCTCCATCCTTCACGCTAACTCTACCACACTCTAAATGTATAGAAGGCGGCTCTCTGGATGTACTGGCGGTGTTAAGCATGAGTGCATCTAACACCATCCTTCGCTCTGTAAGCACTGGCAGTGTGAGGGGTGAGTATATCTCACTCCATCCTTCACACTAACTCTACCACACTCTAAATGTATAGAAGGCGGCTCTCTGGATGTACTGGCGGTGTTAAGCATGAGTGCATCTAACACCATCCATCTCTCTATACGCACTGGCAGTGTGAGGGGTGAGTATATCTCGCTCCATCCTTCACACTAACTCTACCACACTGTAAATGTATAGAAGGCGGCTCTCTGGCGGTACTGGCGTGTTAAGCATGAGTGCATCTAACACCATACTTCGCTCTGTAAGCACTGGCAGTGTAAGGGGTGAGTATATCTCACTCCATCCTTCACACTAACTCTACCACACTCTAAATGTATAGAAGGCGGCTCTCTGGATGTACTGGCGGTGTTAAGTATGAGTGCATCTAACACCATCCTTCTCTCTGTAGGCACTGGCAGTGTGAGGGGTGAGTATATCTCGCTCTATCCTTCACACTAACTCTACCACACTGTAAATGTATAGAAGGCGGCTCTCTGGATGTACTGGCGTGTTAAGCATGAGTGCATCTAACACCATCCTTCACTCTGTAAGCACTGGCGGTTTAAGGGGTGAGTATATCTCACTCCATCCTTCACACTTACTCTACCACACTGTAAATGTATAGAAGGCGGCTTTCTGGGTGCACTGGCGTGTTAAGCATGAGTGCATCTTACACCATCCTTCGCTCTGTAAGCACTGGCAGTGTGAGGGGTGAGTATATCTCGCTCCATCCTTCACACTAACTCTACCACACTCTAAATGTATAGAAGGCGGCTCACTGGATGTACTGGCGTGTTAAGCATGAGTGCATCTATCACCATCCTTCACTTTGTTAGCACTGGCGGTTTAAGGGGTGAGTATATCTCACTCCATCCTTCACACTAACTCTACCACACTCTAAATGTTTAGAAGGCGGCTCTCTGGATGTACTGGCGGTGTTAAGCATGAGTACATTTAACACCATCCTCCGCTCTGTAAGCGCTGGCAGTGTGAGGGGTGAGTATATCTCACTCCATCCTTCTAACTAACTCTACCACACTCTAAATGTTTAGAAGGCGGCTCTCTGGATGTACTGGCGGTGTTAAGCATGAGTGCATCTAACACCATCCTTCGCTCTGTAAGCACTGGCGGGGTGAGTATATCTCGCTCCATCCTTCACACTAACTCTTCCACACTCGAAATGTATAGAAGGCGGCCCTCTGGATGTACTGGCGGTATTAAGCATGAGTGCATCTAACACCATCCTTTGCTGTGTAAGCACTGGCGGTTTAAGGGGTGAGTATATCTCACTCCATCCTTCACACTAACTCTACCACACTCTAAATGTATAGAAGGCGGCTCTCTGGATGTACTGGCGGTATTAAGCATGAGTGCATCTAACACCATCCTTCGCTCTGTAAGCACTGGCAGTGTGAGGGGTGAGTATTTCTCACTCCATCCTTCACACTAACTCTACCACACTCTAAATGTATAGAAGGCGGCTCTCTGGATGTACTGGCGGTGTTAAGCATGAGTGCATCTAACACCATCCTTCGCTCTGTAAGCACTGGCAGTGTGAGGAGTGAGTATATCTCACTCCATCCTTTACACTAACTCTACCACACTCTAAATGTATAGAAGGCAGCTCTCTGGATGTACTGGCGTGTTAAGCATGAGTGCATCTAACACCATCCTTCGCTCTGTAAGCACTGGCGGTTGAAGGGGTGAGTATATCTCACTCCATCCTTCACACTAACTCTACCACACTCTAAATGTAAAAAAAATGCAGCTCTCTGGGTGCACTGGCGTGTTATGCATGAGTGCATTTAACACCATACTTCGCTCTGTAAGCACTGGCGGTTTAAGGGGTGAGTATATCTCACTCCATCCTTCACACTAACTCTGCCACACTGTAAATGTATAGAAGGCGGCTCTCAGGGTGCACTGGCATGTTAAGCATGAGTGCATCTAACACCATCCTTCGCTCTGTAAGCACTGGCAGTGTGAGGGGTGAGTATATCTCACTCCATCCTTCACACTAACTCTACCACACTCTAAATGTATAGAAGGCGGCTCTCTGGATGTACTGGCGGTGTTAAGCATGAGTGCATCTAACACCATCCATCTCTCTGTACGCACTGGCAGTGTGAGGGGTGAGTATATCTCGCTCCATCATTCACACTAACTCTACCACACTGTAAATGTATAGAAGGCGGCTCTCTGGCGGTACTGGAGTGTTAAGCATGAGTGCATCTAACACCATACTTCGCTCTGTAAGCACTGGCAGTGTAAGGGGTAAGTATATCTCACTCCATCCTTCACACTAACTCTGCCACACTGTAAATGTATAGAAGGCGGCTCTCAGGGTGCATTGGCGTGTTAAGCATGAGTGCATCTAACACCATCCTTCGCTCTGTAAGCACTGGCAGTGTGAGGGGTTAGTATATCTCACTCCATCCTTCACACTAACTCTACCACACTCTAAATGTATAGAAGGCGGCTCTCTGGATGCACTGGCGGTGTTAAGCATGAGTGCATCTAACACCATCCTTCGCTCTGTAAGCACTGGCAGTGTGAGGGGTGAGTATATCTCACTCCATCCTTCACACTAACTCTACCACACTCTAAATGTAAAAAAAGGCGGCTTTCTGGGTGCACTGGCGTGTTAAGCATGAGTGCATCTAACACCATCCTTCCCTCTGTAAGCACTGGCGGTTTAAGGGGTGAGTATATCTCACTCCATCCTTCACACTAACTCTACCACACTCTAAATGTTTAGAAGGCGGCTCTCTGGATGTACTGGCGGTGTTAAGCATGAGTACATCTAACACCATCCTCCGCTCTGTAAGCACTGGCAGTGTGAGGGGTGAGTATATCTCACTACATCCTTCACACTAACTCTACCACACTCTAAATGTATAGAAGGCGGCTCTCTGGATGTACTGGCGGTGTTAAGCATGAGTGCATCTAACACCATCCTTCGCTCTGTAAGCACTGGCGGGGTGAGTATATCTCGCTCCATCCTTCACACTAACTCTTCCACACTCGAAATGTATAGAAGGCGGCCCTCTGGATGTACTGGCGGTGTTAAGCATGAGTGCATCTAACACCATCCTTTGCTCTGTAAGCACTGGCGGTTTAAGGGGTGAGTATATCTCACTCCATCCTTCACACTAACTCTACCACACTCTAAATGTATAGAAGGCGGCTCTCTGGATGTACTGGCGGTGTTAAGCATGAGTGCATCTAACACCATCCTTTGCTCTGTAAGCACTGGCAGTGTGAGGGGTGAGTATATCTCACTCCATCCTTCACACTAACTCTACCACACTCTAAATGTATAGAAGGCGGCTCTCTGGATGTACTGGCGGTGTTAAGCATGAGTGCATCTAACACCATCCATCTCTCTGTACGCACTGGCAGTGTGAGGGGTGAGTATATCTCGCTCCATCCTTCACACTAACTCTACCACACTGTAAATGTATAGAAGGCGGCTCTCTGGCGGTACTGGCGTGTTAAGCATGAGTGCATCTAACACCATACTTCGCTCTGTAAGCACTGGCAGTGTAAGGGGTAAGTATATCTCACTCCATCCTTCACACTAACTCTACCACACTCTAAATGTATAGAAGGCGGCTCTCTGGATGCACTGGCGTGTTAAGCATGAGTGCATCTAACACCATCCTTCACTCTGTAAGCACTGGCGGTTTAAGGGGTGAGTATATCTCACTCCATCCTTCACACTTACTCTACCACACTGTAAATGTATAGAAGGCGGCTTTCTGGGTGCACTGGCGTGTTAAGCATGAGTGCATCTTACACCATCCTTCGCTCTGTAAGCACTGGCAGTGTGAGGGGTGAGCATATCTCGCTCCATCCTTCACACTAACTCTACCACACTCTAAATGTATAGAAGGCGGCTCTCTGGATGTACTGGCGGTGGTAAGCATGAGTGCATCTAACACCATCCTTCGCTCTGTAAGCACTGGCGGGGTGAGTATATCTCGCTCCATCCTTCACACTAACTCTACCACACTCTAAATGTATAGAAGGCGGCCCTCTGGATGTACTGGCGGTGTTAAGCATGAGTGCATCTAACACCATCCTTTGCTCTGTAAGCACTGGCGGTTTAAGGGGTGAGATATCTCACTCCATCCTTCACACTAACTCTACCACACTCTAAATGTATAGAAGGCGGCTCTCTGGATGTACTGGCGGTGTTAAGCATGAGTGCATCTAACACCATCCTTCGCTCTGTAAGCACTGGCAGTGTGAGGGGTGAGTATATCTCACTCCATCCTTCACACTAACTCTACCACACTCTAAATGTATCGAAGGCGGCTCTCTGGATGCACTGGCGTGTTAAGCATGAGTGCATCTAACACCATCCTTCGCTCTGTAAGCACTGGCGGTTTAAGGGGTGAGTATATCTCACTCCATCCTTCACACTAACTCTACCACACTCTAAATGTATAGAAGGTGACTCTCTGGATGTACTGGCGTGTTAAGCATGAGTGCATCTATCGACATCCTTCACTTTGTTAGCACTGGCGGTTTAAGGGGTGAGTATATCTCACTCCATCCTTCACACTAACTCTACCACACTCTAAATGTTTAGAAGGCGGCTCTCTGGATGTACTGGCGGTGTTAAGCATGAGTACATCTAACACCATCCTCCGCTCTGTAAGCACTGGCAGTGTGAGGGGTGAGTATATCTCACTCCATCCTTCACACTAACTCTACCACACTCTAAATGTATAGAAGGTGACTCTCTGGATGTACTGGCGTGTTAAGCATGAGTGCATCTATCGCCATCCTTCACTTTGTTAGCACTGGCGGTTTAAGGGGTGAGTATATCTCACTCCATCCTTCACACTAACTCTACCACACTCTAAATGTATAGAAGGCGGCTCTCTGGATGTACTGGCGGTGTTAAGCATGAGTGCATCTAACACCATCCTTCGCTCTGTAAGCACTGGCGGGGTGAGTATATCTCGCTCCATCCTTCACACTAACTCTTCCACACTCGAAATGTATAGAAGGCGGCCCTCTGGATGTACTGGCGGTGTTAAGCATGAGTGCATCTAACACCATCCTTTGCTCTGTAAGCACTGGCGGTTTAAGGGGTGAGTATATCTCACTCCATCCTTCACACTAACTCTACCACACTCTAAATGTACAGAAGGCGGCTCTCTGGATGTACTGGCGGTGTTAAGCATGAGTGCATCTGACACCATCCTTCGCTCTGTAAGCACTGGCGGTTTAAGGGGTGAGTATATCTCACTCCATCCTTCACACTAACTCTACCACACTCTAAATGTATAGAAGGCGGCTCTCTCGATGTACTGGCGGTGTTAAGCATGAGTGCATCTAACACCATCCTTTGCTCTGTAAGCACTGGCAGGGTGAGGGGTGAGTATATCTCGCTCCATCCTTCACGCTAACTCTACCACACTCTAAATGTATAGAAGACGGCTCTCTGGATGTACTGGCGGTGTTAAGCATGAGTGCATCTAACACCATCCTTCGCTCTGTAAGCACTGGCAGTGTGAGGGGTGAGTATATCTCACTCCATCCTTCACACTAACTCTACCACACTCTAAATGTATAGAAGGCTGCTCTCTGGATGTACTGGCGGTGTTAAGCATGAGTGCATCTAACACCATCCATCTCTCTATACGCACTGGCAGTGTGAGGGGTGAGTATATCTCGCTCCATCCTTCACACTAACTCTACCACACTGTAAATGTATAGAAGGCGGCTCTCTGGCGGTACTGGCGTGTTAAGCATGAGTGCATCTAACACCATACTTCGCTCTGTAACCACTGGCAGTGTAAGGGGTGAGTATATCTCACTCCATCCTTCACACTAACTCTACCACACTCTAAATGTATAGAAGGCGGCTCTCTGGATGTACTGGCGGTGTTAAGCATGAGTGCATCTAACACCATCCTTCTCTCTGTACGCACTGGCAGTGTGAGGGGTGAGTATATCTCGCTCTATCCTTCACACTAACTCTACCACACTGTAAATGTATAGAAGGCGGCTCTCTGGATGTACTGGCGTGTTAAGCATGAGTGCATCTAACACCATCCTTCACTCTGTAAGCACTGGCGGTTTAAGGGGTGAGTATATCTCACTCCATCCTTCACACTAACTCTACCACACTCTAAATGTATAGAAGGCGGCTCTCTGGATGTACTGGCGGTATTAAGCATGAGTGCATCTAACACCATCCTTCGCTCTGTAAGCACTGGCAGTGTGAGGGGTGAGTATTTCTCACTCCATCCTTCACACTAACTCTACCACACTCTAAATGTATAGAAGGCGGCTCTCTGGATGTACTGGCGGTGTTAAGCATGAGTGCATCTAACACCATCCTTCGCTCTGTAAGCACTGGCAGTGTGAGGAGTGAGTATATCTCACTCCATCCTTTACACTAACTCTACCACACTCTAAATGTATAGAAGGCGGCTCTCTGGATGTACTGGCGTGTTAAGCATGAGTGCATCTAACACCATCCTTCGCTCTGTAAGCACTGGCGGTTGAAGGGGTGAGTATATCTCACTCCATCCTTCACACTAACTCTACCACACTCTAAATGTAAACAAAATGCAGCTCTCTGGGTGCACTGGCGTGTTATGCATGAGTGCATTTAACACCATCCTTCGCTCTGTAAGCACTGGCGGTTTAAGGGGTGAGTATATCTCACTCCATCCTTCACACTAACTCTGCCACACTGTAAATGTATAGAAGGTGGCTCTCAGGGTGCACTGGCATGTTAAGCATGAGTGCATCTAACACCATCCTTCGCTCTGTAAACACTGGCAGTGTGAGGGGTGAGTATATCTCACTCCATCCTTCACACTAACTCTACCACACTCTAAATGTATAGAAGGCGGCTCTCTGGATGCACTGGCGGTGTTAAGCATGAGTGCATCTAACACCATCCTTCACTCTGTAAGCACTGGCAGTGTGAGGGGTGAGTATATCTCACTCCATCCTTCACACTAACTCTACCACACTCTAAAAGTAAAAAAAGGCGGCTTTCTGGGTGCACTGGCGTGTTAAGCATGAGTGCATCTAACACCATCCTTCGCTCTGTAAGCACTGGCGGTTTAAGGGGTGAGTATATCTCACTCCATCCTTCACACTAACTCTACCACACTCTAAATGTTTAGAAGGCGGCTCTCTGGATGTACTGGCGGTGTTAAGCATGAGTACATTTAACACCATCCTCCGCTCTGTAAGCGCTGGCAGTGTGAGGGGTGAGTATATCTCACTCCATCCTTCTAACTAACTCTACCACACTCTAAATGTTTAGAAGGCGGCTCTCTGGATGTACTGGCGGTGTTAAGCATGAGTGCATCTAACACCATCCTTCGCTCTGTAAGCACTGGCGGGGTGAGTATATCTCGCTCCATCCTTCACACTAACTCTTCCACACTCGAAATGTATAGAAGGCGGCCCTCTGGATGTACTGGCGGTATTAAGCATGAGTGCATCTAACACCATCCTTTGCTCTGTAAGCACTGGCGGTTTAAGGGGTGAGTATATCTCACTCCATCCTTCACACTAACTCTACCACACTCTAAATGTACAGAAGGCGGCTCTCTGGATGAACTGGCGGTGTTAAGCATGAGTGCATCTAACACCATCCTTCGCTCTGTAAGCACTGGCGGTTTAAGGGGTGAGTATATCTCACTCCATCCTTCACACTAACTCTACCACACTCTAAATGTATAGAAGGCGGCTCTCTCGATGTACTGGCGGTGTTAAGCATGAGTGCATCTAACACCATCCTTTGCTCTGTAAGCACTGGCAGTGTGAGGGGTGAGTATATCTCGCTCCATCCTTCACGCTAACTCTACCACACTCTAAATGTATAGAAGGCGGCTCTCTGGATGTACTGGCGGTGTTAAGCATGAGTGCATCTAACACCATCCTTCGCTCTGTAAGCACTGGCAGTGTGAGGGGTGAGTATATCTCACTCCATCCTTCACACTAACTCTACCACACTGTAAATGTATAGAAGGCGGCTCTCTGGCGGTACTGGCGTGTTAAGCATGAGTGCATCTAACACCATACTTCGCTCTGTAAGCACTGGCAGTGTAAGGGGTGAGTATATCTCACTCCATCCTTCACACTAACTCTACCACACTCTAAATGTATAGAAGGCGGCTCTCTGGATGTACTGGCGGTGTTAAGTATGAGTGCATCTAACACCATCCTTCTCTCTGTAGGCACTGGCAGTGTGAGGGGTGAGTATATCTCGCTCTATCCTTCACACTAACTCTACCACACTGTAAATGTATAGAAGGCGGCTCTCTGGATGTACTGGCGTGTTAAGCATGAGTGCATCTAACACCATCCTTCACTCTGTAAGCACTGGCGGTTTAAGGGGTGAGTATATCTCACTCCATCCTTCACACTTACTCTACCACACTGTAAATGTATAGAAGGCGGCTTTCTGGGTGCACTGGCGTGTTAAGCATGAGTGCATCTTACACCATCCTTCGCTCTGTAAGCACTGGCAGTGTGAGGGGTGAGTATATCTCGCTCCATCCTTCACACTAACTCTACCACACTCTAAATGTATAGAAGGCGGCTCACTGGATGTACTGGCGTGTTAAGCATGAGTGCATCTATCACCATCCTTCACTTTGTTAGCACTGGCGGTTTAAGGGGTGAGTATATCTCACTCCATCCTTCACACTAACTCTACCACACTCTAAATGTTTAGAAGGCGGCTCTCTGGATGTACTGGCGGTGTTAAGCATGAGTACATTTAACACCATCCTCCGCTCTGTAAGCGCTGGCAGTGTGAGGGGTGAGTATATCTCACTCCATCCTTCTAACTAACTCTACCACACTCTAAATGTTTAGAAGGCGGCTCTCTGGATGTACTGGCGGTGTTAAGCATGAGTGCATCTAACACCATCCTTCGCTCTGTAAGCACTGGCGGGGTGAGTATATCTCGCTCCATCCTTCACACTAACTCTTCCACACTCGAAATGTATAGAAGGCGGCCCTCTGGATGTACTGGCGGTATTAAGCATGAGTGCATCTAACACCATCCTTTGCTCTGTAAGCACTGGCGGTTTAAGGGGTGAGTATATCTCACTCCATCCTTCACACTAACTCTACCACACTCTAAATGTACAGAAGGCGGCTCTCTGGATGAACTGGCGGTGTTAAGCATGAGTGCATCTAACACCATCCTTCGCTCTGTAAGCACTGGCGGTTTAAGGGGTGAGTATATCTCACTCCATCCTTCACACTAACTCTACCACACTCTAAATGTATAGAAGGCGGCTCTCTCGATGTACTGGCGGTGTTAAGCATGAGTGCATCTAACACCATCCTTTGCTCTGTAAGCACTGGCAGTGTGAGGGGTGAGTATATCTCGCTCCATCCTTCACGCTAACTCTACCACACTCTAAATGTATAGAAGGCGGCTCTCTGGATGTACTGGCGGTGTTAAGCATGAGTGCATCTAACACCATCCTTCGCTCTGTAAGCACTGGCAGTGTGAGGGGTGAGTATATCTCACTCCATCCTTCCCACTAACTCTACCACACTCTAAATGTATAGAAGGCGGCTCTCTGGATGTACTGGCGGTGTTAAGCATGAGTGCATCTAACACCATCCATCTCTCTATACGCACTGGCAGTGTGAGGGGTGAGTATATCTCGCTCCATCCTTCACACTAACTCTACCACACTGTAAATGTATAGAAGGCGGCTCTCTGGCGGTACTGGCGTGTTAAGCATGAGTGCATCTAACACCATACTTCGCTCTGTAAGCACTGGCAGTGTAAGGGGTGAGTATATCTCGCTCTATCCTTCACACTAACTCTACCACACTGTAAATGTATAGAAGGCGGCTCTCTGGATGTACTGGCGTGTTAAGCATGAGTGCATCTAACACCATCCTTCACTCTGTAAGCACTGGCGGTTTAAGGGGTGAGTATATCTCACTCCATCCTTCACACTTACTCTACCACACTGTAAATGTATAGAAGGCGGCTTTCTGGGTGCACTGGCGTGTTAAGCATGAGTGCATCTTATACCATCCTTCGCTCTGTAAGCACTGGCAGTGTGAGGGGTGAGTATATCTCGCTCCATCCTTCACACTAACTCTACCACACTCTAAATGTATAGAAGGCGGCTCACTGGATGTACTGGCGGTGTTAAGCATGAGTGCATCTAACACCATCCTTTGCTCTATAAGCACTCACAGTGTGAGGGGTGAGTATATCTCACTCCATCCTTCACACTAACTTTACCACACTGTAAATGTATAGAAGGCGGCTCTCTGGATGTACTGGCGTGTTAAGCATGAGTGCATCTAACACCATCCTTTGCTCTGTAAGCACTGGCAGTGTACGGGGTGAGTATATCTCGCTCCATCCTTCACACTAACTCTACCACACTCTAAATGTATAGAAGGCGGCCCTCTGGATGTACTGGCGGTGTTAAGCATGAGTGCATCTAACACCATCCTTCGCTCTGTAAGCACTGGCGGTTTAAGGGGTGAGTATATCTCACTCCATCCTTCACACTAACTCTACCACACTCTAAATGTATAGAAGGCGGCTCTCTGGATGTTCTGGCGGTGTTAAGCATGAGTGCATCTAACACCTTCCTTCGCTCTGTAAGCACTGTCGGTTTAAGGGGTGAGTATATCTCACTCCATCCTTCACACTAACTCTACCCCACTCTAAATGTATAGAAGGCGGCTCTCTGGATGTACTGGCGTGTTAAGCATGAGTGCATCTAACACCATCCTTTGCTCTGTAAGCACTGGCAGTGTACGGGGTGAGTATATCTCGCTCCATCCTTCACACTAACTCTACCACACTCTAAATGTATAGAAGGCGGCCCTCTGGATGTACTGGCGGTGTTAAGCATGAGTGCATCTAACACCATCCTTCGCTCTGTAAGCACTGGCTGTTTAAGGGGTGAGTATATCTCACTCCATCCTTCACACTAACTCTACCACACTCTAAATGTATAGAAGGCGGCTCTCTGGATGTACTGGCGTGTTAAGCATGAGTGCATCTACCACCATCCTTCACTCTGTAAGCACTGGTGGTTTAAAGGGTGAGTATATCTCACACCATCCTTCACACTAACTCTACCACACTCTAAATGTATAGAAGGCGGCTCTCTGGATGTACTGGCGGTGTTAAGCATGAGTGCATCTAACACCATCCTTTGCTCTGTAAGCACTGGCAGTGTGAGGGCTGAGTATATCTCGCTCCATCCTTCACACTAACTCTACAACACTCTAAATGTATAGAAGGCGGCTCTCTGGATGTATTGGCGGTGTTAAGCATGAGTGCATCTAACACCGTCCTTCGCTCTGTAAGCACTGGCAGTGAGAGGGGTGAGTATATCTCACTCCATCTTTCACACTAACTCTACCACACTCTAAATGTATAAAAGGCGGCTCTCTGGATGTACTGGCGTGTTAACCATGAGTGCATCTTACACCATCCTTCGCTCTGTAAGCACTGGCAGTGTGAGGGGTGAGTATATCTCACTCCATCCTTCACACTAACTCTACCACACTCTAAATGTATAGAAGGCGGCTCTCTGGATGTTCTGGCGGTGTTAAGCATGAGTGCATCTAACACCATCCTTCGCTCTGTAAGCACTTGCAGTGTGAGGGTTGAGTATATCTCACTCCATCCTTCACAATAACTCTACCACACTCTAAATGTATAGAAGGCGGCTCTCTGGATGTACTGGCGTGTCAAGCATGAGTGCATCTAACACCATCCTTCGCTCTGTAAGCACTGGCGGTTTAAGGGGTGAGTATATCTCACTCCATCCTTCACACTAACTCTACCACACTCTAAATGTAAAAAAAGGCGGCTCTCTGGGTGCACTGGCGTGTTAAGCCTGAGTGCATCTAACACCATCCTTCACTCTGTAAGCACTGGCGGTTTAAGGGGTGAGTATATCTCACTCCATCCTTCACACTAACTCTACCACACTCTAAATGTATAGAAGGTGGCCCTCTGGATGTACTGGCGGTGTTAAGCATGAGTGCATGTAACACCATCCTTCGCTCTGTAAGCACTGGCGGTTTAAGGGGTGAGTATATCTCACTCCATCCTTCACACTAACTCTACCACACTCTAAATGTATAGAAGGCGGCTCTCTGGATGTACTGGCGTGTTAAGCATGAGTGCATCTAACACCTTCCTTCGCTCTGTAAGCACTGGCGGTTTAAGGGGTGAGTATATCTCACTCCATCCTTCACACTAACTCTACCACACTCTAAATGTATAGAAGGCGGCTCTCTCGATGTACTGGCGGTGTTAAGCATGAGTGCATCTAACACCATCCTTCGCTCTGTAAGCACTGGCAGTGTGAGGGGTGAGTATATCTCGCTCCATCCTTCACACTAACTCTACCACACTCTAAATGTATAGAAGGCGGCTCTCTGGATGTACTGGCGGTGTTAAGCATGAGTGCATCTAACACCATCCTTCGCTCTGTAAGCACTGGCAGTGTGAGGGGTGAGTATATCTCACTCCATCCTTCACACTAACTCTACCACACTCTAAATGTATAGAAGGCGGCTCTCTGGATG